>NC_134693.1:119630287-119742787 GCF_050947455.1 Rhinoderma darwinii | reverse complement strand
ACCAAATGCAGTTGGGGAAAAGATGTTTAAAACAGTTTTGGGCAGAACGATAACTTGACGTCTGTGCACCCGCAAATAAAATAGGATAATTAAGGAGTTAAGTTAAAAGCATTAATGTGTCTGAAGTGAATACAATCTTTCCAATCTGCTCATTAGATGACATCAAAGGGATGAAGCAGTTATGAACTGAGGTTATTTTACTAGCAGTCAAGTATTTGCTTTGTAATTCTCAATGAAATAATTAAGGACAGATGCTTCACTTGCTAAATTCTTGAAGCTCCTTGGGGCCAATGTATCAGGAATTGTGAAACAATGTCACTGCCTCGCAAATCACTTGTAAAGGAGTCAGGCTGTACATTATGGTATGCAAAATTCTCAGAAATTACTTGTACCAAGAGGAAAAATATATATTGTGGGTTTGAGGCAAAGAATATTGTATACAGCTGTAATATCTAAAGCATTGTTCAAGATTCAATGTAATATTGATCCTTCTCCAGCCTTCCATTATGACTCAGTATCCAAAAACGTACAGCTGGGGAATCCACATTGTGCCTCCCAGCGGGGAAGGTGAGTGATGACAATTTCTGTACAGCGCTGCAGAATATATTTGCGTTCTATAAGCAACATAAATAACTAACTAAATAAATAAAGTGTGAGAATTTCGAATGTAACGAAATGGGAGTCACAAAAAACGATGGTGGTAATTTATCAATATTTCTACACCAGTTTCCTAGCATAGAAAAGTCGCAATAATAAATTTTTACATCACCCTTGCCACTTTTGTGGGAAGGGGCGTGGTCTCTGTAAAAGGGGAGTGGCTATAGAGGCCCAACAAATTTATTACAATTTACTCCAGAAAACTAGAGTAAATCATAGTGGAAATCTACACCAGCTACTCATTGGGGCATAGCATATGCGGCATAGCAAGGTAGAGACCTGTGTTTTGCCCCTACCACAGTCCCCCCAGATAAGACTATTCCTCCCCCCATTGAAAAGATAAAAAAAAGATAAGAAAAAAAATTATACTCACCGCTCTTCTTCTCACCTCCGGCTTCCTCATCACTGCAGCGCCGCACATACAAGGACCTGACGCTGGGCAGCATCAGGACGTGGTTTGGATGATTGGATGATGTTGAAGTGCTGCGTCTCATATCAGGTCCTGATGCTACTCGGCGTCAGGACCTTGTGCGAGCGACGCTGGAGTGCTGAGGGGAGAAGAGTAGTGCAGAGGTGAGTATTTGTTTTTTTTATTTTATGGGTGAAGGGGGGAGGAGAAATGGGTGACGCATGGCCACCTGGCCGAAAAATGACACACATTTATGAAAAGGCTTTCAACTCTTCATAAATGTGCTAGAATTTACTACAGTTTTTCTCTTTATTAAGACTGGTGTATGAAATGCCTTACCAAAATTACCCTTATGAGTGAACAAATTAGAGCTGGGACCTGTTTGGTCAGGACATCAGTAGGGGTCCCAGTTCCTATATCTGAGATCATATGATCTTCTGACTTACCTGAAGCCAGTTTGATCTAGATATGAACATTTCTGAAGCAGAGATATAATTCTCCTGAACTAGTCTAGTAATTCCAAAAAAATATCTGGTTACAGTTTAACCAGAAGAATACCAGACCTATAAGCCACCTTATTGCCTTCTCAAGCAAATGAGTATAGCCTACAGGTCATGACACCAAAGTGGAATCCCCAAATCTAAAATATATTTTAATATTGTTCAATAAACATACATGTATACTCTCTCTCTCTCTCTCTCTCTCTCTCTCTACATACAATGCCAAAAACATCCCCAGATATACTTGACTAGTGTACTAGAGAGTACTTACATCATCATCACAAGTCCTTGAACACTTCCCATCCAGAGACGCACACTGAAATAAAAAAAACTCATATTTTGTGGCAAGAATGAAATATTATGCATAAGAAATGTACAAGAAAACAAATACTTCCCGACACCCGGTTGGGTTTGGAGTCAAGGGACTGATCCATCCTACTGGTACCGTTGACTACAGCCCTTAAACTGTGAGTAGAGTTCTGAATCTGCATGTTTTGTGTATCCCTTAAACACCAAGGATGAGTTTACATCTGTGTTGTGAATTCAGTTTTTCTGTTCCGTCATAGTGACGGATTCGTCACAAAACAGACATCAATGTCGTCCAACAGACCACATTGACTTATAATGTGGTCCGTCGGGCTCTGCCGTGGTGCCGATCATTTTGCTAGAAAAATAGCGATGCATGTGCCACTATTTTTTCCCATGAAACACAAGGGAGTCTCCAACAAAGATGTGAGCAGAACCTTACATATTCAAATGGTACCCCCTTTGTAGTAATATAAATTGGGGGACCAGCGATCAAGGTCTAATCTAGAATTACTCCATATTCCAAGTGTAATCATGAGATTGGACTTCAGAGCAGGTGACTGAGCATGGTCAATTTACGTAGAGCGATACACCCACACAGCCCAGGCCTAGTATTTATGATGTCCATCTCTTAGAATTATCAATATGAAATATTCCCGTTTCAAAATAACCAAACTAACCAGACCCCTCATGTGTTTAAGCAAGATTACAGATGCTTGGACTCCACTCACACCTCTAAATATCTGTTCAACAGATACTATGTATATTAGTTGTAACGTTCTGCTCTTTTTGGCTTCCAATTTTGGACCTCCTTAGTTCATTTCCTTCGTTAAACAAATAAACAGCAAGTAGAAGTTGACCAGATACTCATGAATATGTAAATCAGTTCTGCTTAAAATGCATGGCAACTTGTCTTATTTACAATACATTTTTTTTTCAGGATTTGACCTTGTTTAAACAAATGCCTTGCCCAGAAGAAAAGGCGTCCTGCCATGTAAAGTATAAAAAGACAATTTCATCTATGCAGAATAAGTCCACTGTATTTAGCTTTCAAAAATATTTTAATATTTATTAGTTACTACCGTTGTGATTGGTAGTTTTTGGATGAAATTTGAAGATGGCATGACTAAACCAGCTAATCACAAACCATCCACCATGCTTGGCTGAACCAGCAGATGCCACATCTGGTGCTCTGCCATACCTGAAACTATTTGCCAGGGAGCATGGCATACACTGAGGTGGATAGCTTCAATGCAAAATAAAATGGGGCCCCAATCTTGCTGAAAGTTTTTAAAGGGAGCCAACCAGTAGCTTTGGTGCCACTAAAACACAAGCATGCCATTTTGCAGCTGGGACATAGTGTTCCAAACCTTTCCATATTAAAAAACAGAGGTTTTGGGAATAGTTAATAAAGTAATTTACAACTTACCGAGATGAGCCCAGGAGCAGCATCGGTAGCATGCACATTGCACACATAAAGCCAAGGACAGCACACTTTGCATGAGAAGTGAAGCAAAGCATACTTTTCTCGGCTTCACTTGCGCAATAAGCATACTGCCGATGCCGCTGGACTACTTACCCAGACTCCTTTTGGTAGGTTGTAATTTACTTTACTAGCTATTCCTGAAATGTCCCTTTTTGACGTAGGCAGGTTTGAAAAACCCCCGCTGCATAATGGCATCCTAGTTGCTTAGTTTCTCAAAACCTCCTGACAGGTTCCCTTTAATTGGTCACACACTCAGAAGCCATCACATAGATGCCTCAGACACTCCCTTTACTCTGGAAACAGGGGCCAAATTCCGGTGTCCTCCATCCTACAATAACCGTATTGGAAAGCAATGGTTGGATGGGGCAAGGTATTTGGCCCCAAGTGACGTCCACTATTCTTCATCTATACACTAATGAGAGTATCAGACTGTGAAGGGACAAGAAGAATGGTAGCCTCCAGTTTTCAATTTTTTCATACATTTCCAGGAAGAATAACAGAGGAACAACACAATGCAGATTCCTAAGAAAAGATGCTCCAAAATTGTTATTTCATGAGGAATACAAGTGCATACAAAAAAATATACAGTACTAAGCAAAATTTTTAGGCAGTTGTGAAAAAAAGCTGCAAAGTAAGAATGCTTTACAAAAATAGAAGTGTTAATAGTTTTTTTTTAATCAATTAACAAAATACAAAGTGAATTAACAGACAGGAAATCTAAATCAAATCAATATTTGGGATGACCACGCTTTGCCTTCAAAACAGCATTAATTCTTCTAGGTACACTTGCACAAAGTCATGGATTTTGTAGGATTATAGTCAGGTATATGATTAACAAATTTTACCAAACAGGTCATAATGATATTTTTTTTCATATGTAGGTTGAAACACAGTCATTAAATGTAACAGAAACAGCCGTGTAGGAGGCTTAAAACTGGGTGAGGAACAGCCAAACTCTGCTACAAAAATGAGGTTGTGGAAGACAGTTTCATGTCATATTTCCACCATTGAAAACTGAGCACAGCAACAAGACACAAGGTAGATATATTTCATCAGCAAGGTCTCTACCAGACAAAGATTTCAAAGCAGACTGGGGTTTCAAGATGTACTGTTCAAGCTGTATTAAAGAAAAGCACAAAGAAACAGGGAAACATTGAGGACTGTAGACACAATGGTCAGCCGAGGAAACTTAGTGCAGCAGATTAAATACACATCATGCTTATTTCCCTTCGAAATCGGAAGATGTCCAGCAGGGCTATTAGCTTAGAACTGGCAGAAAGGAGTGGGAACCAGGTACAGGTTCGAGAAGTCTGGCCAGAAGTGGTCAGAATATTTGCAGCCAAAAAGCCAGTGGAGTAGCTATAGGGGTCGCAGCGGTCGCAGTTACGACAAAGCCCCTAAGCCTGGGGGGCCCACGGGCCCCCGTTGCCGTACAGCATGCTAGTTAAATAAATTTTCTGTGCCGTGAAGCCGGATCTTCCTGGTTACGGTCATATGGTACACTTCGTGTACCATGTGACCGTGTTGTCACGTGACATGTCTTCCAGACAGTGCAGTGGAAGAGCCGATGCGGAAGACTCCAGGTGAGCTGCAGAGTCTGTATTGTAATGCAATGTATTGTGTTGTTGTAATGTATTGTGTTGCCTTGTAATGTATTGTGTTGTATTGTGCGGTTTTCAGTGGAGAGGGGGGGCCCGTTAAATTACAGCCCCCCTCCTCTCTCCACCGCAAACTGCATAATACAACACAATACATTACACACTGTGGGTCGCGTGCCCCTGGGGGGTCGTTTGAAGACCTCCGGGGGGTCGCGAGTCACTCACCGAGGTCCCGGTTCCATTCAATGCTGGAGCAAGGAGCTGACGTCTCCTTGATCCAGCATTCACCGTGCCCTGGGCGGCTCAACGCAGGCAGGCGGGATGTAGCGACATCATCGCGCCTGTATACGCGATGAGTCACTCATAGCACACACCGGAGGAGGCGAAGGATCCTCCACCCAGCGTGGGAACGAGGATAGGTAAGTAATTATGCTATTTTTCTATTATGCACATATGGGGGCATTATACTGTATGGGGGGCTGATATTGCGGGGGGGCATTATACTGCATGGGGGGCTGATATGCAATGGGGGCTGATAAGATGGGGGGGCATTATACTGCATGGAGGCTGATGTGAGGGAATTATACTGTATGGGGGGCTGATATGGGGGGGCATCATACTGCATGGGGCTGATATGGGGAAATTATACTGTATGGGGGGCTGATATGGGGGCATTATACTGTATGGGTAGCTCTTATGGGGGGCATTATACTGTATGGGAAGCTCATATGGGGGGCATTGTACTGTATGGGGAGCTGATATGGGGGGCATTTTACTGTATGGGGAGCTGATATGGGGGAATTATACTGTATGGGGAGCAGATATGGGGGGTATTATACTGTATGAGAGCTGATATGGAGGGGCATTATACTGTATGGGGAGCACATATGGGGGCATTATACTGTATAGGGAGGTCATATGGGGGCATTATACTGTATGGGGAGCTCATATGGGGCATTATACTGTATGGGAAGCTCATATGGGGGGCATTGTACTGTATGGGGAGATGATATGGGGGGCATTTTACTGTATGGGGAGCTGATATGGGGCATTATACTGTATGGAGAGCTGATATGGGGCATTATACTGTATGGGGGCTGATATGGGGCACTATACTGTATGGGGGTAGCTATGTGGGGCATTATACTGTGGGGGCTGATATGGGGAGCATTATACGGTATGGGGCTGTTATGTGTGGGAATTATACGTTATGGGGCATTATACTGTGTGGGGGCAGCTATGGGAGCATTATACTGTGTGGGGGCATTATACTATGAGGGCTGTTGGGCAAGGCGTCTGGGCATAGGCGCGCGCAGGTGTCTGATGATGGTGGTGTTGGGGAGGGGTAGAGGGGCCCATGAGCCTTTAGCTACGCCCCTGCAAAAAGCCATACCTGTGATGTGGAAACCAGGCCAAGCGACTCAACTATACACAAAAACAGGTGCTCTGGACTGATGAGTCAAAATTTTAAATATTTGGCTATAACAGAAGGCAGTTTGTTCACCAAAGGGCTGGAAAGCAGTACACTCAATAATGAATGTCTGCAGGCAACAGTGAAGCATGGTGGAGGCTCCTTGCAAGTTTGAGGCTGCATTTAAGCAAATAGAGTTGGGGATTTGGTCAGGATTAATGGTGTCCTCAATGCTGAGAAATACAGGCTGATACTTATCCATCATGCAATACCAACAGGTAGGCGTCTGTTTGTCTCCAAATTTATTCTGCAGCAGGACCATAACCCCAAACATACAGCCAATGTCATTAAGAACTATCTTTGAAGAAGAACAAGGGACCCTGGAAGTGATGACATGGCCCCCACAGATCTCAACATCATCAAGTCTGTCTGGGATTACATGAAGAGACAGAAGGATTTGAGGAAGCCTACATTCACAGAAGAGCTGTGGTTAGTTCTCCAAGATGTTTGGAACAACCTGCTTGCTGAGTTCCTTCAAAAACTATGTGCAAGCGTACCTACAGTGGAAGAATTCATGCTGTTTTGAAGGCAAAAGAGAGGTCACACCAAATATTGATTTGATTTGATTTCTCTTCTGTTCATTCCCTTTGCATTTTATTAATTGATAAAAAAAAACTATTAACACTTCTATTTTTGAAAGCATTCTTACTTTGCGGAATTTTTCCACAGCTGCCTAAAACTTTTGTACAGTACTGTATATTTTGTCTTTTACTACAATATTGCATATGACTTCCTTCTATTAGTGTCATTATAAGGTTAATCTGTGCCCATTTGTTATAAGCAATTGCGGCACGGACTCGCCCATAGAAGTCTATGTGCACTTCCGCAATTGCTGACAGCTACGGATGTGTATCCCTAACCATCGGATCCGTATTTGCAGACAGTAAAATCTCTTACGGTCGTGTGTATGAGGCCTCAGTCTTTTGGAGTCCATCTGATATGCCAATGCAAGTGGAGCGATACCTTAAGGCTGCTGGAGTCTGCTGGGAGAGAGCATGCACGTAAACCCGCAACCTTTAATCCGTAACCACTCTGGTCGACAGAATCTAAGGCGGATCTAAGGTGTTCGCCAGAGCTGACCACAAGGTGAGATGGACTTTGCTGCTTAGAACCCAGGTTGTCTTAACAGAGTGTAGTTTTGGAAAAGAGGTGAAATGCAGGAAAACCTGAGCTGGAAACCAGACAGCCAATAGGTTAACTGAAAGTCCAGAAACGGAGTAGAGGTAATCAGACAAGCCATGGTCAAAACCAGTCGGGAGCGGATAATCAGAATCGGTAGGCAGAGAATTAACGAGAGACAAGACGTCTACACGAGATCCAGAAATCAGAAATGCAGGAGCAGTCAGGAGCTTGATCAGAAACCAGGAAACTGGAAGATTCACAAGCAAAGACAGGTGGGAAAAGACAGGTATAAATACAACCCCACTGCTGATTGGCAGAAGGATAGAGAAGAGAGATAGGTTCAAAGCAAAAGAAGAACCGCCCAGAAGCTAGACAGGTTGTCATAGCGACCTTAAGGCAACAGGTGTTTTCCTAACACCATCTCACTAGCAGCCCCTCCAAAGGTGCTCTGGGCAATGTTCATTGGAGGAGAGTCACTGACTGATAGAACTTATTTTCCTCATGCGCCACTAGCCGCCTAATGAGATAGACAGAAGCTGTGTACAGTACCCCCAAATTCTGATTCTGGGTATAGATGCCCTTGTTTTTTGTTATGTCCCATGTAATTTTAAAGGGTGTTCAAATTGATTCCAAGATAGAGGACTACTGGCTCTGTAGCAAAAATTGTCCGCTTGACCCAAAGCGCACAATATACTGAAGATAATGCTTTGTATTTAGTGCATAATGTATATACTATTGATTTTTAAAGCTCAACTTACATCATGTTTTATTATTATGAATGTTTTTTTGTTGTATTTTTTTTTTTTTTGCTTGTTCCAATTTAATTTTGTATATTTTACTTTGAGTCTACATTTCGGTTACCCTTTTACATCCCTCCAATACACACACAGTTTTTTTCTTCTTTATTTTAATTAATCATATTTGAGTAATAAAACACAAAAATTCCAACAAAGGCTACTAAATGCAAGTAATACAGGCATAAATATGCAAAAATATTATATTTAGCAGACCGACAGCTAACTTTGCCTTACCTGTCTGCTGGCAATGGAAAATTTTCTTTGGAAAAATTCGAGCTTCATTTGAATACCAACAGCTGGAAGAGATTTAAAGATTCCCTTTAGAAAAATTAAGACCAAAAACGACAGAAGAACAGATGCAGCCGGCTATGTTTAAAACACAAAGACAATTATTTTCTGCACGGTAACTTAAAGAAGTTGTGCCGCATTAGAAAAACATGGCTGCTTTCTTCTAGAAACAGCACCAAGCCTATCCATGGGTTGTGTCTGGAGTTGCAGCACAGCCCTATTAAAATGAATGGGGCTAAGCTGCAATACCACACACAACCTGTGGATAGGTGTGACTTGGTTTTTCACGTTCCAGTAGTGATTCGACACGGTGGGTTGAAGCCAGTGTCAGACTTGACTTCCTTGGCCCTCCAGAGGAGAGGATTTTTAGGGTTCACCCTTTATTTATACAGAATATGTATGTGCTCACTTTAACTTTTATCATAATCTTTGTTGTTATCATTGAACACACAAGACACATTAGTATGGTCAAATAGGTTATTTGTGAATCCCCCCATAAGAAACAGACCCTAGGGGTAAGTGTTGTCTTTTTAGTCAGCTCCATATGTGGATGTCTACTGCTGGACCTCTGGATCCTAGTATTGTCTCAAAGCCTCGGCCCACCACAGAATCTTCTAATACTCTGGTAGGCCAGTTCGAAACTTGTTGAAGTGCCTTCTTTTTATCCATACCAGAATTGGATCCAATGGGGAAGAGGGTTATAAAAGTAAACCAACAAATACACAGCCAAAGGAAAAATGATACTGTATCCAAAACAGTAGTAGAAACAAAAACATCCAATTTGGTATTCAAAAATTGATTGTGCCCAAGTAGCCATACAGAAGAAAAAACAGCAACATTTCGACCCGTCACTACTACGGGTCGAAACATTGCTATTTCTTCTTCTTTATGACCGCTTGGGCACAATACATTGTTGAATACCGAATTAGATGCTGTTGCTTCCACTACTGATTTGGATCTTCCCATTTTATTCATACTTGCATCCTTCTATTGCTTAGGTCTTTTGCTGTCCTGCCATGTGGTTTGCTGGAAAAATTATACTGTGTCTGGGAAAAAAAACAACAGACCCTTTTGTCTAATTCTGGACAATCCATCTAATTATTATCTTTGATGCGATGCTGTCTGTTTGATCTGTGTATTTCATCTATGACCCCAAAGTTTTCCTAGGAAGTATTAGTATAAGTATAGAGGAACCTGCACTGCTGCAAATAGTCATTGGAATTATTATCAAATGTTGTCAATTATACAATATTAAATCAGTCTCATACACACAAACCAAAGAGAACGTCTGTATCAATCCTATGAAACCTAAGTGGACCCAGCCTGATTACGAGGTTCCTACGATTATGGATGACACTGTGTATTTGACTTTTACGTGGTGAACAATCAGCTCATTTTCTGTAAAGAGAACTGTCAGCTGTACACGAGCGACTTAAGCTTCTTCCTCATCTTCAAAGTAACATTAACCCGACTGCAGAGGTCACCGGAGATCCAAATTTGTTATACAGATCAAAGGTAAAATTTATACTGTCATTTTACCCTTTATGGCAAACATATGGGCATTGTGTGCACGGTAATGCCACTGTTATGAAAATATTTTACTGGATTCCTTTGCAATCTGCATCTTTCTTCACCTCCTTTACGTGGCGCATTAACATGACATGTCCGTGTAAGGACGGGAAACCAAACATTGTTTGATGCAGAAACTAAAGAGCAATCCAAGAGTGAAGCCAAGTCATCGAGATAATGTTTGCGAAGGAGTTGTAGTGTTCAGACTAGAAAAGGAAAGAGAAGAAAAATTTCTCTGACCAAATTTTTATGTAAATGGTGTGAACTGCACAAGGCAGGTGAAGACAGGAAGCCATACAAATAGTTTTAACATGTAAAATATATTAAACGGGCATTATGACTATTTAACCCCTTAAGGACCAAGCCTATTTTGGCCTTGTTGACAAAGAGAATTGTTTTCTTTTTTTCTCTTCTCGCAATCTGTCAGCCATAACTTTTTTTTATTTTTAAGGCTACATATTTATTCCAGGTCTTGTTTTTAAGCATAATATTCAGGTAAATGTAGGGTAGCATTTAATTTCTATACATTTTTTTAATATGAGGTAATGCATAAAAAAAAGCAATTCCAGCATTGTTCTTTTTTCTGGCATTTAATATTCAAATTTATAGGCATTACTTTATTGTATGGGTAAAGATGAGTGTGGGGATATATAATAAATATATGTTTTAAATGTTTTTGTGATTTATTAAATAAAATTTAGTTTTTTGTATTTTTTTAATTACCAGTATATATATTATTGACTTTTTTTTCTGTGTGATTGGTGCAGGAGTTAAATTTTCTCTGATCCCAGTCGTTAGTGCAGAAGTGTGGTTGTCAATCACAGCCACACAAACTCTCCCGGTCACACGAGCATAGCTGTGGAAGAACACCCCACCGATGACATACTGTACAAGCATGTCATTTTTCATTAAGGAAGTTAAAAGGTATGTCTACCTTTCAGCATTATTTCCAATTTATATAGAGATATAATCCACCGAAATTGTTGAGTACCTTTGTTAATACTTTGCCTTATTTATTTTGGACCTATCCTGAGTTACAACCTGTATGTATTCACAACGCTGCTGGTTGCTATTGGAAACAGTCAAAACAGTCAAAACAATTGTTGACAGACACACCCCTAAAAGCTTAGCTGAGCTCCTATGTTGCAGTTATTTTTTTTCCGCTTATGCTATAGTGTCTGGTGTAAACACTGCATTCCCCAGAATGCAAATTGCCAGAACAAGTGCTGAGCAGACATTTACTCAGCAAGGCATTCTGGGAGATTTTAGCTCTGAAGCCTGCAAGGTTATGAATGGTCTATAGTACACGATCAATACAGGATCAATACAATACAAGAAAAACAACTTTTATGTAGAAATATTGTAAATGTTAATAGAGTGTTTAAAAGAGAACGTTTGCTTTAACATTAATATGCCGCTATGTCACTATCTGCGAGCAGCATGTTATAGACCAGGAGAAGCGGAGCAGATTGATATATAGTTTTGTGGGAAAAGCATTCAGTATATCTTGTCTACATAAGAGTTCTCCTTTAAAGGGGTTATCTTGTTACAACCATTGTCCACATGTCCTATTAGGCAAATAGCAGATCTCACTATGGTGGACGGCACATCCGTGTGTTACATCGACCACCATTCATTCGAATGACCGCTATGTAATACTACATTTAGTACAAATGTACTGCTGACCGGAACTTCCCACGGCGATAACAATTAATCGGCCCGAGTTTCTGAAGTCGGACACATGGCGATCATCTGATTACCCGTCAGGTTTCAATATAGAAAGGAGCTGTCGTGTTAATAATTGATTCAAATAAAGTACTATCCATATTTTTTTATTAGAGTTTCATAGTATCTATACAATTAGTATTGAATTGTGAGAAGAGAAGAAAAGGCTAATTAGATACCTTTAGCTTTTTAAGAACAGACTAACTCTCTTGATTGACGGCAGTAACAACAGTGACCCCTGCAGGCTATTTAACAGGATCACACTAAATCAATATAATTTACAATTTCTTAAAAAAAATAAAAATGTAAAATAAAAAAATATATATTAATTGCATGATAGATAAATCACCAATTTACAGAGTAAAGATAAAATACACTATATACCAGCACCTCTATACCTCAATTCAAACTGAGGAGCCATCTACAGTATCCTAATGGCATATGATACAGGTCTGAGGTGATAGAATATCATGGCTTAGTGCAGAATCCTATTCTATCCTATGTATCTTTTATCCCATGGTTGTATGAAAACTTGCCAGAGTCATGTATTAATAACATCTAGCCTGCTGTATGTGTTCTACATATTTGTTGCAAACTGGTGTTGGGAGTTGATACATAGAGATGTTTCCAGCCTTAACTTTGTTGAATTTGGTTAAGGACTCCAATTTCACATGAAATCAATTCAACACAATATCACGACATGCTAGCAGCACCGCTGACAGCCTACATTTCACATTACAACCACTGGGTGGCTACACAAAGACACATACAGCCTAGGCATCTTGTGACAAAATATTGCAAAATCACGTTTTTTCCGAAGCTGGTCATCTCAGGCCACACATCTCAAGATATGTTGAGATAAGAGACCAGGTAAGGAAGGACCAATCTTTTACTGATGGACTTGCTATGTTCCAGTTTTTAGACAAGAAAAAAAGAAAACTATTACATTTTCTAGAATTGGGGCAAATATGATGTAAAATGTTGATAAGATGCAAGTTTAAAAATACCACTTAACTACAGTTTTAGTGCCAGGTTTCCTTCATATTTATTACAATGCATAAATCCTCTGTTACAAAGGGCCCAGTCCCATGACAGCAAATTAACTATACTTTCTTGACGTGTTCCCCAACCTGTGGGTCCCCAGATGTTGCAAACCTACAACTGCCGTGATGTTGGGAATTGCTGCCCTGCCACAACTAGAGAGCCACAATATGGGGAACATTGCTCCACTGGGATGACATTATGGTGTTATATCGGCAGATGACATATCAGGGTGTACAGCAACAAAAATCACAGTATAACTCAGTTTATAGTTAAACACTCTATGTAATCCACCAATTGTAAGAGGCTGAAGGAGATTGAATACTAATCTGAATTGCAATCAATTTTTCTCACTACAAGACAGGAAAACACATTTTTAGATCTTTTTAACATGATTGAGCCATCATCCTCTGGGCAGCCCCATACTTTGTTTTATAACCTTAGATGACTTGTTCCTTTGTAGATGTCAATAATATATATATATTTATTTTTTTGCCGTATTCTTTGAACAAGTGTTTATAAGATTATAGAAAGAGGGGGTCCCGCAGGGATAGGCTAAGAACAACTGATGTACGTATATGTCAATCAAATCATTTATTATTATTATTATATATAGATCTCAATATCTATAGATATATATATAGGAAATACAAAGAAGAGCCGCACCAAAGAATAAAAATCGCCTTTGCAAAGGTTTTGTGTGTGCAAGCCTCCAGACCACGACCATTAGTCCAAAATTTAGGAATTCAAATAATAGGCAGCACTCCACATCGTAGTATCAAAAAAGGTCCGGACTAGGACTGAAACGTGGCAATCTATCATATGGGTGAATAAAAACGCTTTCACTTTTTTGATACTACAATTTGGAGTGCTGCCTATTCTATGAATTCATATATATATATACACACACACACACACACACACACACACACATATATGTATATATATATATATACACACACACACACACACACACACACATATATATATATATATACACACACACACATATATATATATATATATATATATATATATATATATATATATGTATACACACACACACATATATATATATATACACACACACACATATATATATATATATATATATACAGATATAAAGCTATAGGGTAGGTAGAGAAAACTGTACATTATTTATATAAGATAGCACAATACAATAGTGGTGACCAGTCCTGCTTGTTTCTCTACATTATTTGGAATTTTTTTTGTTGCGGAAAAGCTGCGAATCTGCAGCAAAAATCACTAGTAGAAAAAGGAAAAAAGCCCTATTTTCAGTTAAAAAAAAAAAAGACCATACTCACCTCCCCTGGCGTTCCCATAGTGATGTCTAACTGCTCTGGTCTCTGTTCAGGTCACAGGTTGCAACGGTTATGTTTTGCTGAGGGAATGGCAGGGGCGGTGAGTAGCAATTTTTTAAAATCCCCCTTTCTCCCTTCTTTCCCCCTTCGGTATCTAGGTCAGACTTGCTGCGGAGCTTTCCTTAGCAAATGTCACCTGTGTGAATATTCCCTAAAGGGCAAATGGGGCAGCTGAAAAGAAAAACCCATGCAAACCATTAGCAGCAGCATTTGCTAGTTTGTGCCACATGTGCCTGTCCATAATCTCCTAGTGGATTACTTAACTCAGGCTCCAAGAAAAGTAGGTCCCAAACTGAATAAGTTTGGCTACTTCTGCAGAAGCAGGACATACAAAGGGCAGTCCACAGCGTGCACTGTCACTAGTACGGCTCCCAATAATTTCTTGTATCTCATGTACACTTATATATTAGGTATAGGAGAGGACAACTCAAGGACTTGAAGGTGATTTATTTTTGTTGTGGGAGGAAATGGTCTTCAAAAATATGCCTGCAAAGTAATATTAGCAATGATAAACATTCAGTGTTGATCTTTGGTTCCTTGGGCCCGTCGTATGAAATGATCCTGAGAGCATACCCTCCATCTATACAGAATATGCACATGACCCATTTTATGTCATTGTTATCTTTGTTGTTATCATTGTACACACAGGAGATACCATCAATAGCGTCTAGTTGGTTATTAGTCAATCTTCCCGTAAGAAATAGACCCTAGTGCCAAGTGGCTTTAAGGTAAGCTACAAATGAGTTTTTCTTCTGCCAGACCTTTGGGATCCATTATTGTGTCAGGGCCTGAGCCCACCATCCTCTGTTTCTCTCGATGAGCCAGTTTGGCCCCGTCTACATTTGTTACTAGTCCTATCGATTTCTGGAGATCCAAAAACTTCTGTACTAAGAACCACTACAAATGGTTAACATACAAGAACAACCATACTAACTATATACAAGAAAATACTGCACTACTTGTACTCATGATAAGTCTTAACGTCTCATAAAGGTTAACTTCTGCATTCTTACTTTAGATTAAAGAAAGCTTTTTTCTATTTCTTCCAAAAATGGAAGGAAAATTCCTTGTTCCACATTAAAAGCCAACTTGGAAATAAATATCCAAAGTACAATTGCTTCTTGAAGTAAGACACCAGCGTTTAAATCATTTGAAGATGTGTATCCTGTCCTTTCATCACTGAGAGGGGAACATGAATCAGAGAGAGAGGGCATTTCCTCATAGAAAGCAAAAAAAATCACAGGCAAATCTAAAGCAATCTGGCACCAGCCCTTGGTCTGTGTACTAAAATGCCTCGGAGCCCCAAGTATACAATGCCAGTTGAATGGTGCCCTCACATGTCGTCTGCGGAGCCTCTCAAATATCTAACTTTGCAATTTGCAGCAGAAATGTATACATTTACTGTATAGAACACCAAACTATTTTATGGCTTGCGGGATGCTTAAAATAATTCTCATGAATGTTGTGAAACAACCAACATTTACAGTATAGCTATAATGGTTATCTTGAAAATGAAATGTTTATATGAAAAAAAGAGTAAAATGAAAATTAAAGGGCATTATTTGTTTGTGGAATACTATTTTAGAGTTAATTTACTCCAATGAGATTATATGTTAAATTTGAAAAACTCCATCAGGGAGATCAAATATTTTTTTTCCAGGCCTCTCCCTAGTGCCTTAAATAATAAATGTAATTGCTCTTGGTATGTATTATTATGCTCCACAAATCTTTCTCTATATTTAATGGATACCATTACCATGACACATTGCTATCTAGTGCCGTCGCCCGTTATCTTCATCATCCATAGCTGATCAACGGCCATACAACGAGACACCATACTTAAAGGGGTTCTCTACTTTAGAAAACCTATTTTCATATACCCTATTAGGGAATTCTGAGAGAATAGAGCGGGTCATCAGTATCTTCAGCTCTTGGCCAGAATGGAGATACAAAGAGCTGTCCTGCATTACACAGACAACCCAGTGATATGAATGGGCACTGTGTAATGCTTAAGGTGTCCTGTGGTGGCGCTGAAGGTAAGTTGGATACTTACTGACTTTCCCCCATATATTATGTGATCGCCGCGTGTACCAGCAGAGGGAAACTTTGTGATTAGCTTATTGTTAAGGGAACCTTCTAGGATTGTCTAAAAAAAATAATATTAGGTATTCTAATTAATAACTACTAAGGAAAACTTAAGAGTTCCTGTCATTTGTTTATTGGTGCTAGTGCAAATGTAAATACATATTAACATGGATAAAAAGCAATGGTTTTGGAGTCGTTACTTCACACTTAGTGTAATTAGCCTCAACGGCCTGGGAGCGTCAGACAAACAATGACTCTCTGTAACTCAGTATCCTCTTCTAACCTTCACTCTTGACTCTCATGGCTGTGTGGGGAGCATGCACATGTCCAGCTCCTGAATATAAGACTCTTCGGCTCTCTACTACCTTGCCTTCTGCAATCTCCCGCCGGTGCCAGTCCCACATTTGACCTAGCACTGATGCTGATGTTCCATGGGTTCAAAGGCCTGGCAAAGGAGAAATATCTAATCTAAACAGAAGTTATCTACTGCACATTAAGGCTGGATTCACACGAGCACATTACGTCCGTAATGGACGGAACGTATTTCGGCCGCTAATCCCGGACCGAACACAGTGCTGGGAGCCGGGCTCCTAGCATCATAGTTATGCACAATGCTGAGTCCCTGCCTCTCCGTGGAACTACTGTCCCATACTGAAAACATGATTACAGTACAGGACAGTTGTCCTGCAGCGAGGCAGGGACTCCTAGCGTCGTACATAACTATGATGCTAGGAGCCCGGCTCCCTGCACTGTGTTCGGTCCGGGATTAGCGGCTGAAATACGTTCCGTCCATTACGAACGTAATGTGCTAGTGTGAATCCAGCCTTACCGGCATTTGCTATTGCCAGTATAAATTTTTTCCCAGGACCGGTCTCCCAGTTTTTATACCAGCTGGGTCTATGGTTTCCTGGCCTGGTAGCAAACCTACATAAGAACATAACATTTATAGATAGGGGGTACAAATTGTAAGTAGATTTAGCAGTAATGCATATTTATTTATATTTAGTGGCTTAGGTTACATTAGTGTTGCTGTGTGCTGTCGCCATATCTTTGTCTGCTGTATATTTGCAGTCACACGTGTTCTTACAACGGTATACACGTTTTGTTTCATTTTGTTGGAATGTGCTGATCAAACTTTTGTGTTGTTTATGTGATCCATATATGTGGGGTTAGTGACTGCCTCCATTTTTGATCTTGCTCTCCTCCCATTCTGCCCTGGGTGATTTTAATAAATGCTGGTTCCTACCATCCCCAGGTATATATGTAGGCTTAGTCCCAGTTATGGGTGTATGTGCAGCGTAGTTTCCCACCTATAGAGGACGCCTTGTCGTGGCAGATGGGCTTACACAATTTGATCAAAATGTGCGCTAAGAATCTCCCTATTGTAAGTAGATTTAGCAGTAATGCATATTTATTTATATTTAGCAGCTTAGGTGGCATTAGTGTTCGCAGTGTGCTGTCGCAATTTTCTCGTGTGCTAGATAGATAGATAGATAGATAGATAGATAGATAGATAGATAGATAGATAGATAGATAGATAGATAGATAGATAGATGATAGATAGATAGATAGATAGATGATAGATAGATAGATAGATAGATAGATAGATAGATAGATAGATAGATAGATAGATAGATAGATAGATAGATAGATAGATAGATAGATAGATAGATAGATAGATAGATAGATAGATAGATATTAAAATTATTCCATGTTTCCTTTTTCTCTGTCTTCTTATTTAGGCTTTTCTAACACAGTACCTCCCTCCAAGAAATTGTTCCATGTCTCATCAGCCTATCTTTTCTTTCCCACACATTTGCCATTTTGCAAACAAACCAACTAAAAGTACTTAATTTTCATAACTATTGTGTGTTTCATCCACGACTGTCTCATAGAACGGAAACAAATTGCTAAGATTTACACTCATCCATCTTCTTTTATTACGGTTCTGTTGCAACTTTCAGACAGACCACTACATATCTTGAGTGTGAAGTAAGTTGGTGGTGACCTTATATGTAGTCAATTTAAAGGTTCTCAACCCAGGACATGATTCCGAGGTTACATTATTTACCACATCACAAGCAGCTTAGAATCTCCAAGAGAAAAAAAAAAATCAGTGCATCTGTAAAGCGTTACACGTGTAGGCTTTACTGTGTGACAGAATGGAATATGTGGATGTACAGATATTTATGTTGTGTCAGTTTCTTCTGATAAAAAGGAAACTGGCATTGCTAAAGATGCTGACTACAAGACGAGCTGTTCCAACATCCAGTCACCTCTGCAGTAATTCAATGCTCTTAATTTTCTTCTTCTCACAGACAGTGAACTAAGATAAATCATGGGACCCCCATTAAGTCATTTCATTGTAATTGCCCGAGCACATGGAGATGTTACAAGAACTGAACTTACTGACCTAGATTAGGGCTGTCTGTATGGAAAACGACTCTTAAAGGGGTTGTTCGGTTTCAGCAAATTAATGTTATTTTTTGTATAGTTAAAAGCTATAAAAAAAAATCCAATATACTTTCTGGGACCATTATAAGACACAGCTCTGATATACATACTGTAACTGTAACGAGCCCAGCACCTGTGTGTCCATCACATGACCATGGACAGAATTTTACACACTGGAAGTAAACAAAGGATGTTCCTACTGAATAACAACAAGCAGAGATCTGAAGTGACTAGTGAAAGTGCACCTAACTACCATGGCCCAGGTTATGTAATGGGAACTTCGGTTTACTTACATCCTCCTTGTAATCCCTGTTCTTCACAAGCCTCCACCCCTGACCCTAGGATGGTTGGTTCAGGAAACCATCCAATAGTAGTGGGCATGTGTTGCCTCCTCCCTCTGGTTCCTAAAATATATGGCCCCCTATTTTGTGTTTTTTTTTTCTCTTCCCCTTGCTAAGGACCTGGAGGGGCTTTCTCCCGATCCTCCCTCCATTTGAATTGTAGTGGGGTATTGGATGTTTGATGCCGCTTTTCAAGCTAGGCTATGTTGTTTGTGATGTATTATTAATAAGTTGTTGTATTTTTACTCTGTCATGCTTGTTTTTATTTTGGTTCTGTGCTTCCGTTCATTATCTTTTTCTAAATACTTGAAGTCACAGTGGGCAAACCGTGTGGTAAGATTGAGAAAACAGGGAGTATGGACGATAAACAATCATTGAGTAGATGGTCGCATAGCTGGGAGGAAAACAATATGGTCCAGTTGGTTTCGGCATGACCTTACAGAGTGTATGCTCTCAGATGTCTCAATTGTGCAGTTTCTTTACAGAAGGTTGGATCATCGGGTGTGTTCTTGCCCATGTGGCTAAAACGGTGCCCCTGGAGTGAGGAGGCATAGCCCAGGTTGGCTGCATCCCTTATTTTAATGGATGGTGAGAACTAGTGCAGCGATTCCCAGGGAACATTAGCAAACAATGGTATAGGGACGTAACCCAAAAATCATGGAAAGGAAATAGGGCACAAATGGGCACCAAGTCTCCTTGTCCCAGGTGGTTAGAGGTGTTGTAGTGTTAACCAATACCAGAAGGCGGCCCCATTTTAATCTGTGCTTTGGTTCCCTCCTACCTCTTACCACTGAGTAAAAATATTGAATCTATCGATACATGGATAAAAAAAATGAGCATGTCTAAACTATACTTATTGTCTGTCGGTGCTTGCCTTTAAGGTTTTGGACAATTTAACAAAATATTCAAATTCCAGGGATTTCCGAAAGCTTACGAGACAACAACAGTTTTCTAATCTATCTGTATGCAAATTGGTCTTTTCTATGAAGGGCTGGAGGGTCATTGACTCTTCTCTACCCATCAGGACACAGTAATACTATAGGGCGAACCAATACATGACTATTTAAGTCTTGGAGGGACACGTCAGAATGGAATAGTTATATACTGTATCCCAAACGTAGCCTTTCATATGTAATCTGCTCAAGACTACACCTTATTTCTTGTATTTCTTCTTTAACAAGCAGATTATATCTGTACTTTGTATTACTATATTACAGTCTGAAGATTGGACAACCTTATATAAAGTGGTGGAACGTAGATGGTGATCAGTTCTGTGATGTCTTCTTTTCCCTGTCAGGGGTCTATTTCATCTGATGGGACAAGTTATAAGCTCCGGGGTTGACTTCACCTTACTGGACCTCCATGAACATGAGCGGTTTAATAATTATTTTAAAATATTTAATAGAAGTGAAGAATGTTATAGTATGAAAACAACCGGCAGGTTCAGCCGCTGAGAGAATTAACAGAGCAGAATATGGAATAATAATCTCACAGCCGCTCCTCTACAGGGAGAGCAAAGTATTTTCTCAGGCAGCAGGTCAGGAAATTTATATTCCCAAAGCTTTTTTAGAAAGACTGTAACTACAGGGAGATAATGGGTTGTTCAGATCATTTGATGCTTTGTGAACTGTTTCAAATCCCCTCCAACATAGTTATATGAGGGAAAATTCCTTATGTGAAATATTAGGCCAACAACTTGGGGGGAAAAGGCAACAGAGATGAGTCTATAGATTCTTTACATTTTCCGTGTATTTTGATTATGCTTGGAATCTTGTATCATGCTATATTTGCAAGGAATACGAATTAAAGAAAGAGTTGAATTCTTCACTTCATATAAACCAAGAGATCAGATGACAGTGGATTATAGTCATGAATCCCCACTAAATTAAATAGTTAAAGCTGAACCATGCAGAAAATAAGCCTTACTTATCAAAACTGTCTAACCAAAAAACTGACCTTGTTTCCCATAGCAACCAATCACAAATCAGCTTTCATGTATTCACAACAGTTCAACAAATTTAAGCCGAGCTCTGATTGGTTGTTGTGGACAACAAGGCCAGTTTTCCTGGGGCTCATAGCATGTGTGTGATGAATTACGGAAACAACAGTATAGACCCCCCCTATCCTGTGGATATGCCTAAGATGGGAAAAACCCTTTAAGGAAAATACTTGATATTCTCCTACATTTTATAGACTGTGTGGCTCTATTTTTTTAACAGTCATTCTAATGAACTAAGAGGGTGGAATATTCTGATTACCTTCCCTGTGCAAATATTGTGTTTGATTGATAATACAATGCTTCACTATTCTTACTAAAATCCCCAACCAAATTCTTGCTGCAGGAACAATCATCTTATAAGTCATAGATACATGTGAGATTACTTATTGAGTTTTATGGGAGAGTGTTGTGGGCATGCTTTGTCATGCAGATGTCACTGTGCAGGGAGGGGGAGGATTGGAGATGTGTCCATCACCTATTGTCAGGGGTGGATCCTATGTTATTTGCCTCCACTTTGTAACCTTTCATTGTAATCCTGAATGTGATGCTAAAGAGATGATTGAGAAGTGATCTCTACAGAACAGGAAGTGTCAGCCTATTTTGAAGCTCATTGGCCAGAACAAAAAACTGCAAGATTTCAGATTTTTTAAAATCTAATGACATGGAATTTAAAAATACAAATAAAAAAATCACTATACATTTTTGAAAAATACGTTTATTCATACATGATTTAAACTATAGGTCATTTTCTGATGACATTCCTTTCAAAGTTTGAGATGAATGCCTCATTAATCTGATCCAATAACATACACTGTACCGATGTAGCCATCTTTATCTTGACTTTTAACGCATTAAATACACAGTCAAGAAACTTTAACTAGATTTTTTAATGGCTTTGCAATGGCTTTTGTTTTGTGATATCACGCTGCAGCAAGTTATCGGAGTCAAGATAAAGATGACTACATCCGTATATATCCTCCCAACAACAAAATATTAACGTGGTATGTATTACATGGAAATTGGTTAAATACTTATGCAAGTAAGGAGACCAAAAGTCTTGGTGGTGTTCCCTAGCCTCTTTTGAAACGTAATAAACAAATACATAAATATTTGTCAGTATCTCCTTGCTCCGTGCTGGGAACCAGAAGACATCTTCCAATCTTTTCAAGGTAAGTGGCACATATCTCTAGTATATTGGATGGCACTTCTGAACCTCCATGGGAGGGAGGAGAACCAGTGGTGTTTCCCTCTTCTCAAATAGTCTACTGCTGAGCAACTGGCAAAACATATTTGAGCTGTAGTTAGCAATATATCGTACATAAGAAATATTTATTAGACATTTTAATTCTGAAAGATCTTCTTATACTTATTTAAACTTCGTTTTTACATTTAATAACTTTGTACAAAAAAATTACATGGTAAAATTTTCTCAAAAAATATGCTTTTTCGCCTTTTTATGAAATGTATTTTAATTTTGAGTACAGTTAACTAGATGGAAAGGACCCAGAAGCCACAAAATGTAAGCCTATTCATTACACTTGAGTTCCAGTTTAAGAGGCTGCTCACATTATACGAAGTCTTCGCAGGTCTTAAGAAAACAAGCAAATATTTAATCTCCATGCTTAAAGACTAGAACTCAGAGTTTGCCCAGAGTAAAACTTAAGTTCTACCAACTGGAACCGCTCACCCCATTTATAAATTTTATACTGTGTCGCATCTGCCTAACCCTTATTCAAACAAGACAATATTAATTAAACCCTTATATAACTGGAGAGCTCTACTCTTTCCAGTTGGAAGCCAATTTTAGTCAGGATCCTTTGATCTTATTTTCATTACTTTTTTATTGAGTCTTTTTTTTATAAATTAAGTTACAAGGGAAAAGTATTGGGACTAATAAGAAGGAAGGTAAAAGGCTATTCTGGCTAAGACCATACAACACAAATATTTAATCACATGCTCTCGTTACGTTCTTGCGTGGATATAGATATGTTCCTCTGGTGGCTGAGATTAGCCCATGTAATGCAGAAGGAATAGGAACAGGGGAGAATCTTTACTTTTATATTATGTTTTGTTTTTTTTTTAAATCTATTTTATCTATTTATCTATTTTTATTCATTTGCATATGTATTTACTTTAAGTGAAACTTTGGGCAAAAAAAGAACTCTACATCTTATCAAACTTCTACTTACATGAATGCTGGTATTTTACAGACCTTCTGTCTTCTACTAGTCTGCAGCTAAAGCCTGTGCCGACAATGACAACCATGCCACGGTGGCTCATGCCAGTGCTGCTTGGTTGTCATGTAATAATGGCTATCACAGGCTTCAACTGAAGCCTAGTAGACCAGTGGTGGATATATGAAATGAGAATGCCTAGGTCAATAAAAAAAATTTGCATAGCTGTCAACAGTTCTAATTTTAGTGTAACTGTCTGGCTAACCAAACCACAAAATGCGTGGAGTTAATGTTAAATAGTGAAAAAAAGGAATGTTTTTGGGCAATTTGGGGGTATTCCCAGGCAGACTGGGGCAAAGCCTAAAATGGCCCATGATTTGGGGTGTCAATTGTTTTTGCCTGAAGTTACACTCGAAAGTACAGGTTCCTCTTTAGTAAAGTTGTAAAGGGAGCTCCACTTTGTAAAAGGAGCCATTCAGTTGAAGCAACATAAGGGCATATATCTTTTCAACAATTTTTTTTATCGTGGTATGTATTACATGGAAATTGGTTAAATAGTTATTCTAGTAAGGAGACAACAAGTCTTGGTGGTCTTCCCTAGTGTTACGACTGTGGGGTATGTGGACCCACTGGACTGATCCACCGTAGTGGAGTACCAGCAGGTCAAACGGAAAGTCTATGACAGACACTAGGGCGAGAGGAGTACCTGGGTAGCTGGATTGTACTGGACTATCGGAATCAGAATTGTGCCAAACTATCAGAAGCTGGCTTGTACCGGATAACCGGACTTGAACACTGAAGTTGTCCAGGACACTTGACTTGAAATGGACCCTGGACTTGAATACTGAAGTCTCCTCGGACACCTGACTTGACACGGACACCGGACACAGATTGTGCAGTCGTCTCGGACACTGGACTTGGCTCGGACACAGGACATGGATACTGGATACGGGAATACAGGATACAGCTAGGGAACCTTTGCAGACAAACACTGGGTAAGACAGGCACTCGGGAAAGGGGTGGTGTTCATTATAAGGGTGCGCAGGGATAGGTGGAAACAATTTAACTGGTTCACGCGCTAGCCTTTTAAGGCTTGGCACGAGCATGCACGTGCACCCTACGGGATAGACGAGGAGAGAAAGCAGAGAGCACACCTGGGAAGAGAGACGCCGGTGAAGAGGCACAGTCCTGCGGTTGGGGCTGCAGGTAAGAGGGGGATGCCGGCAGTCCGCATGCGCGAGTATAACAACTAGCCTCTTTCAAAGTTGTTTTGTGGAACCAATGGTTTCCTCTACAAGGCATTCATAAATTCCCAAAGATAAAATTGGGTAATGGTGGATGAAGCAAGGCATGGTGCCAGTCACTGCAGAAATGAAGAAACAATTCCTACAACCAGGGGCATACATAGTAGTATAAGAAGTAGATAAAAGAATGGCCCTTGGGTCTGTTCCATCCCTTTACTTGAAGCCTCTTGATTCCTATTTTCTATATATGTGGAGTAAATAATAACTTTCTAATATGTGTATTATGTAAATTTTAAACCCTGCACTAGCCACTGCTTTGTCTGCCCAATGGTTAGACAATTAAAACATTGTGGGTGAGACTGCAGTATGATTGACAACTCTGTTGACAATCTATAGATCCTCTTATGCCACAGTCCTTTGTTGGTAGATCACTGCCCACGGTCATGCCATCAGAACTGTAAAATGATTGTAAATACCCACACTAAAGTACATATCAGTGTGGGTGGGGCTACAGTGTGTTTGACAGCTCCGCTCAGAAGCTTTAGGTCCTACTACGACCTGAGGAAGGCCTTTATAGCCGAAACATCACCCTTCTATGAATATGTACCATTTTGAAAAAGCAACATGAAAGTTCAGTGACTTGACCTTGTGTTCGCTTTGGATAGGTCCTATTATGCTACAGTCAGGGATGGACATTCCATATGTGCAACCTGTGTAGCTGCACACCTTAAAAGCAGCAAGCAGTTACCTAGAGTCTATTACTTTGCATGTAATGGCCTGAGTTAATGTATTTTATATCTCAAAATAACTGGTGGATTGTTAGACAGACATAAGGGGGTTCAATATAATGGATTATTAGTGTATAGGCGGCCCATTTACTGTTCTTGCACAGGGGCCCTCGTCTGTCTACGTTGGTTCCTGGCTACAGTCTTGCCTTGGTACATAAAAGCACACAACCATAAGCACTGTAAAATATTTTTACACACGGACACTAATGTACACATCAATACACACTAATGGTCACATACACGTTTTGGCGTCTATGTTTTTCCGTGGAAAAAATAATTCTGACTTCATCCCTCAAAACTGCAGCAAGACATGTGGACACATATATACACAAAGGGATGTGGGGAGGCATATAGGATGAGCATGTCCTTTTTGTCCAAGGACATGCTAGGAATACTCTCTTGGGTATCGGACAACAAAAATGTCTGCAAATCTACAAACAAAGTACATCAGTTATTTATTTCTATGATTTTCGTCTATTAAACATTATTTGCAAGAACCAATACAACCCTTTTGAGTTTTTAGAGGCAAGAGAGTTATTTCATGAAAACGACACTCTTATGCCTCATGTACACAACCGTAAGGGTTTTAACTGTCCGCAAATACGGATCCCTCGGCTACGGATACACATCACTAGCCGGTCGCAATTGCGGAAGCGCCCATAGACTTCTATGGCCGAGTCCGTGCCACAATTGCAAACAAGAATAGGACATATTCTATATTTTGCGGATCATTTCTATGGCACGGACACACATCCGTAAATATATGGAAAGGTCAATAGAAATTAATGGGTCTGCAATTTCATCAGTAATTACGGATCCGTACTTACGGAGGAAAACTACGGTCGTGTGCATGGGGCCTTACAAGTTCTATCCTGAAAGATTTTATGTAGACATTACAGGTCACTTTGGCTCAACTTGGAGAGAACAGTTGTGGCAGTCTAAATATAAACCAATGTATATGGCAATGTGTGCACGAGTAAAGATTCAACGGTGACTTTATGAGCCAAGCAACTGACACGACGCGAGCCTATGCAATGAAAAAGCATTAAGAACATACACAAGACGTACGTAGATATGACACAAGCACAGTGTCACATAACAGGATCACATACCTACTTATAAATAGTTACAAGAATGGACACACAGAAGGACAGGCAGAACACATGATAAAACAGAGGACATGTTAAAATGCCAAGATGTCTCTACAGCTTGTTGCGAAATTCCAGACCCAAAAGTATATTTCATAGTTTCAACACCAGACATTTATATTAGACACCATGTTCGCAACAACACCAGCCATATCCCGTTCATATCAGTTGTAATATGACTCCCTGTTTGACAATTTTGGTTTATGGAATAAGAGAGCTAAATTTCTAAAGAAATCAAAATTTAAAGGGATAGTCCCATATGTCCAAAGGAGGAGTCATTAGCGATCATCTGATCGCTGTGGGGCAGGCAGTTGAAACCTGCTGCAGTCAGTTCTCATTACCATGAGAAGCTGCAGGTGCTGAAGCGGGAGAAATGTGGTATTATTTGGCGATCATTCAAATGAATTGGCGACCATATAGCTCAAAGTCCTCTATAGAGAGATCGGAATGGGTTGTCATTCCACCTCACAATCATTGCTAAGTCAGAGTTAACGTGATTTGTTAAACTCTTTTTAAAAAGTCTAAAAGTCCCGCCCCCCCCATAAAATGATTGAGAAATAGACAAACACATTTTGGCGCAAATATGAACCAATCAGAGCAATATAAACCTAAGTTAATGTGTACAAATGGTCTATTGATCTGATTGAAATCTTTCAGAAAATTTTCTCTAACAAATTGTTTTGTCTAATATGAACCATTATCACTTTTGTTTCTTCACTACCAAGAATGGGATTATTTAATTTTGCTCAGATGACAAAATATTGGCACCAAATTTCCTTTAAATATTGACTCCATCCTGTGTGTTCACAAGCGGTAGATTTGTTGCAGAAAAATCCATTCCATACATGTGAACGGGGTTGTTTCTGCAGCATGTGCATGGGTTTTTGCAAGAGCCATTCAGCAGAATGGAAAGTCACAGAAATGTCTGCAAAAATCTGACCCATGTGAATATACCCTTTACGACCAGCTCAAATTACTGTAGAGAAATCAATATGGATCTGAATGCCATGTGTGTAACCCCAGCAGGTTTAATGTTGTTTCACTCCATAAGACATTCCACGATGTACATCATAAAGAGTTAAGTTAAGGCCGTACATGAGCGTCATGTTGATCCAACAGAACAGAAGCTGTGCCCATGCGATCAACACTGGGAGCATGGTGGTGAGTGCCAGGCTCTTGCTATAATGGCCGTGAAACCTCTAAACTTGACCACTTAACCCCTAAATTCTGAGGTCAATGATGACCGCAGCATCTAAAGTGTTTGACAAAGGGAGTGTTTGCCAAAGAGTTATTGTCACGTTGGGTACGTGGACCCACTGGGCTGTACTGCCTTGACGGTATGGCAGCTGGCCAACAGGACGCAGGTCACAGTCTATAGTTCGTATAGTGTACCTGTGGCAGCTGGGACAGTAGCAAGACAGGCTTGGCTGAGACTAGGAAACAGGCAGACATCAGGCATAGTGTAGCAGGACAGGTGTGGTATACAACACAGCACAACTTCAGCTCAGCACGGCACTTAACCAGGATAGAACGGGATACAGGATACAGGTACAGGAACGGGGAACACTGAGAACCACTAGGAGACCATTTGCTTAGACAAACTTTGAGTATGACAACAATGCAGTAGTACTAGCAGGGAGAAAGGGGATGGGAGGAAACCTCCAGCTCACCAGCTCCACGCTCCTGTGTTCAAATATCGCCCGGATCTTCCGCGACGGCACACGGCAGGTAATAGTAACAAAAGAAAGAGAGGATCCAGCGATGCGTGATATAAGTGGGGAAACTCAGTTTCCACTTTTATTGGTATGTAAGCAAACAAAGCTTAAAGAACACCTGGAGGAATGACAAGGTGGTAGGGATGGCAAATAGATGAAAGCCTACGCGTTTCAAGCACTGACTGTGCTCTTAATCATGGCTAAGTCTCGACTAGGCTTTCATCTATTTGCCATCCCTACCACCTTGTCATTCCTCCTGGTGTTCTTTAAGCTTTGTTTGCTTACATACCAATAAAAGTGGAAACTGAGTTTCCCCACTTATATCACGCATCGCTGGATCCTCTCTTTCTTTTGTTACTATGACAACAATGGTCAGGCATAGCAGGAAGGGGCTGGGCCCTTCTTATATTCCAGGGTGCTCATGGGCTACTTTATTACTAATTTCAGGTGTGCGCACTGGCCCTTTAAGAGCAGGAATCAGACGGGTCTACGGGACCCGTCTGTGAGAAGCGGAAGTGAGCGCTGGCGTCTCCTGAGGAGGTGATGGGGACCAGCGCTCACAGTTCCGTGGCTGCGGGCGTCAGGAGGTGAGTGAACCTGACAGCCCGCGGCCATGGGCATGACAGTTATCATGGAGCCGGGGGGCTTCGCAAAGGCCTGCTGGGCTACCATTAGCAATAATGTTTTGTAATACACACTGTAGTATTGTCTGTCAGTGTTACACATTACATGCTTAGTGAAGATGGATGTATCATTGAGTACAATAGGAGCTGTATAAATCTGTCTTCAGTGTGCTCCCCCTAGTGGCGTTTGCATGCAGACAGAATTTTATCATTTAAAGGGGTTTCCCACTGTTAATATTTATCACCTATTCACAGAATAAGTGATAAATGTATGATTACTGAGGACCCCACCACTGGGACCATCACCGATCTCTAGAATGGGAGTATGACCCCTGTTCCTCCTCACTGCACTATTGCAGTGAGGAGGATTTTAAATGGAGCAGCGGTCACAAATGTGCGCTGCCGCTCTATTCAGAGTCTATGGGAATGACGTAAACAGTTGAGCGCTGTGGATCGGTGATAAATGTTAATTGTGGGAAAAAATGTCCTTCATTTAACTTAATGGCTAAGTGAAGGTCATTAGATAGTAGAGAAGGTCAATGGAAGAGAAATCAAATTCTCCACCAATGCCCTATGAGCTAAATACAGACCACCTTTTAAAACAGTCCAAATTCTGACTATAAAGCAATAGGCACAGGCCATTGTAAAAGCAGCTGAGGAATCTCATTTGGATCCTCTCACTCATAAAGAGAATATCTTATAATGCATATTAGAAAATTATTGTAAATGTCCTTCTCTTTCATATATAATTTTGGTCTCCAAGTGTGGATCAGTCCATCACAAAACGGCAACCAAGATGTTTCATACATATGAGGAACATGCTTATGGGACTGGTCATTTACAACCTAGGGTACAAAGCCAAACACCTGTACAAAGAGGAGACTGTAAATCTACTAGACACCTCAGCCTCCTAATTGTAGAAACGCAGGTTTTGTCGAGCAATCTAGAAAAAATTCATACATCATAAGCTGTAAAAGTATTTATTTTATAACAAATATTCCAACACTTAATCTGACCATAACACTAGCACAATTCAATGACATGTTATATCAGATAATGTACCTGTGTAAAACTTTTTTTTAAGTGTCCCGATACTTAGGCAGCACAAGACTATTCTTGTCTAGATCTGCAAGGACATCGTGTTTTGTTTAAGTTGTATAAACTCAAGCCGGTATTTCCTAATTGCATTACTAGGACAAATATTTAGGCTGTTGCTTAGTAGAGAAAAGCAGCCATCATTTACATTTCCAACTCTGTTGTTCTACCATTGAAGTAAAGCCATTGCCTACAAGAATAAAAAGAAAAAACAACCAATGTTGATTTGAAAAATGTTAAATGCCGACACTTCAGAAGAGGCTTCAGAAGACTGGCCAAAGTAAAAACTATTTGGTTAAAGGGTTTATCTGGTGAAGAAAATCCATTTTCAAATACTCTACTAAAGACACCTCTACGTTAACAGAGGGGGTCCCATTCTGGACCTTTATCTATTAGACACAGCAGAGAGCGGCTGCAAAGAGTGTCTCTCGCTCTGGAGGACCCAGCATGTCTGTGGTTACACAGACAGTCCATTAATGTCATTGGGAGCTATGTAATACTACTTTTATCCTGTGGTGGTGCTGCAAGAGAATTGAAACATAGCAAATTAGTAAAGTATAGGTTTTTTCTTCTCATAGATTTAGCTATTGCTATTTTTCTCTTATTTTAATGAAAGGGGCGATAAATCTAACCTTATGTAGCTGTCTTTCTTCCTCAGAAAATATGCTTTGTGTTGCTGTCCTTTGGCCTGGATTGCGACAACCAATTACAAATACTTTGTAGGTCAATTTTGGATAATTCTCAACTTTTTCAGGATTATCCAAACCAAAGAAAACTTTCACCATCAAATCCATCCCTTAAGCCTCTTCTACAGGAAACTCTGGCATTTCTAAATTAATATAGCTCAGGGAGTTTTTTTTAAATAATTAAATTGGAACAAGCAGAACTGCAGTATAAAGCATGGGGAGGGACAACATGGCATTTCAGGACTCTCCCATTAGGCAATGCAGCTAAGCTGTAGTCACTCATTATTGCTGTACCTTAATGGAACAGAGCTAAAAGGCAGGCAGTAGCAATCAATATAGAAAGTAAATATTAGGTAAGCATTGCCCAAAGGGTGTGCTTTTTAAAGCCACAAATGCACAAGTTCTAGGGTTTTCCAGATAGAAGAAATTGATGGGCTATTCTCAGATTCAGCTGTATTAAAGGGACCGTGACGCTCATGCAAGTGCTGCTACCCCTTCATTCCTTACCTGCTTAGTACTGTGAATCGCCGACACACTTGTAGTGGCGGTTCACAGTTTTACAGCCTTCTGCCATTCAAGTGAGTGGTGAAGGCTATAAAACTGTACACCGCCGCTACAAGTGTGTCGGCGATTTACAGTACAAGCAGTGACAGGAATGAAGGAGAAGAAGCGCTTGCATGAGCGCCGCAGCCCCTTCAAATTAGATGATCGTCGGGTGTGCCGAGAGTTGGACCCCCCCTTTAAGACTATAGCCTGTTCATTGACTATAGACATAATCTGCCAAAATAATAAAGGCCTTTTATCGGGGCTCATTTATACAAGGGACTCAAACATGGTGTTTCACTTTTAAAATAACACAAGTTGGAAAACATGGGAAGATAATTTATCCATAACTGTAGCAGTCTGAACTGAGAAATATCTGCCAGTGTAAATTAATTTGTAAACTTGAAACTGTAGCTGAGTATAATAAAAACCCAGTGTGGAATAGTTTACTTTTACGGCACTCAGCGAGGAAGTTATAATTTAAGTAACTTGGGCTAAATTTCCAATAGAGTGAACATACGGCACCGCTGGGACAGTAAATCCGTTTCAGCTGAATCACAGTACTTTATTAATATTTCTAATATGATTTGCCTGAATATATTTTATTGTATTTTATATTGTGGATATTTCGATCTTAATGAGGCCCTGTTGGAAGTTGGTAATTTTTTTCTCCTACACGGCTGTACTGAAGCCTAAAGAATCGTACTCCGACACTGTAGATAATAGCAGTTTTGCATCTCTTTAGTGCCATGACCACTGAATGCAAATAGACTCAATAAAGTATAATGCCAGCTGGATATTTCTTAAAGCAATATATAAAAAACAAAACAAAAAAAACAACACAAAAATAAAACTATGATACATGAAAGATTACCTAAAATCATAATGGTAACAGCTCAATTCTGATTTTCCTATACTGTATGGCTACTGAATAAAATGAAGAAACAAAAATATTAAAAATATAAAGAAATGTATATTACTGAGTAAAATATGTCAAAGAAAAGTTTAGATAACTTCAATATTCTAGATGGACCCCAAACCCATCATCCATAATTCTTAGCACAAGTTTCCTATGGGTTTGTTCTTTCTGAGACCTAATGGAGAATATGTTTTTGTGGAGCTTCCAATAAAATCTCTAGCTGTCCATTTTAATCCTGCAATGCCTAAAAATCCTGTTGAGTAAAAAAAAAAAACAGCATCCAAGTACCATATAGACTGCTTAATGTGAAAATGTCAAAAGATCCAAATTGTGCACCGTAAACCCCATTAAAGATTAAAGTTGAAAGATGGTTCCTATTCTGGAAAATCAATGAGGTTGATGGTGGGAATTCAGGGTTAGGCCTCATGCACATGGCCTTGCTACGGCTCTGTCCAACCTTCAAGTGGTACAGACCCATAATATTGTGCCCATAGACATGGTTGGGGCCTTACGGTACCTTGTCTGCATGAATCTGACAGAAAAAATGGTTGCATGTTCCATTGGACGCTGTATTATGGAAAGTAGTCTCCTCTATTGCATTTATGAGAGAATATATGACAACATAATACGAAACGGAAGAAACTCCATGTGCTGCCAAAGAGAATTATGCACATGGCTTTGCTGTATACATGAGGCCTAGTAGAGGAAATGGCATCTCTGAACTACAAATCCATATGACGGTATAGGAAAATGATTTTCTCCTAGGCTAGGAGGTGGAGCAAAGTATCATGGACCAGAATTTTAGGGCTATGAAAAGTTATTCCTTGAATGGAGTCTTCTGTATATCATGTATGAAGACTAACACCATTCAGTTGGTAGGGGGTGTAGTGTGAACTGTATTTAAAAACACAGCCACACCTGTTGAAATGCAGCCCAACCTATTGGGCAATGGCAGGTCTCACCTGGTGTCACTCATTTACACTTTTTTTAAAAGTATGTCTGACCTACTGAAAAGTTTTGGTTTGATTGTTGGCATCATCATTAGTGTAATGTGTGAATGGGGGTTGATGAGAAGAAACCCTTTTGACGAATAGGACGGTTTGAAATTGGAAAAATATAAAATTTGGATATTCTAACAAAAATATAATATGTAAGCAGCCAACTCATCTGTCCTGATATTGGTTTGACTGTAGGCCAAAATGTATGTGTTATACCTCTAGTCAAGGAGCAGGATCATTACTTAGATGTTCATCTACTGTATATAAACCTAAAACTAGTAATGATCCAACATTTACTTCCACTCAAGAATATACATATAAATGGCACAACTTTACACATCCTCAGATCATGAGTAGAGATGAGCAAACTGTTCTCTTGACTTGCATTTTGCCAATTTGCCAAATGGTTGCCGATTTGCCGACCACAGATTCAGATTTTCAAGAGTTTTCTTTAAATGAATGATTCTTAAACATGACAAATTGATTTGCTTAATGGGTGGCAAATCGTAAACAGTTCAGCAAATTGTCAAAATTCGAATCACTTGCAAAATTATTCTTAACATATTCCTTGTGCCTAAAAGATATTGTATTATATAAAATTATATGGATCTATATAGGCAGTGCAGGGAATATTTACAACATAATTTCTTACAGGTGAAAACACTAAAGTGCTACATCATTTATACACCATTTACGAGATGGAAAATAGGAGGAAAAAAAGTATAATAAAGGCAAATATGTTACTGCAGACCACCCTACCGTCTACTGATTGAGGGCTGCTTTCTATTAACTTCTACTATGGTCTGCTGTGCACTGCTTGCTCCGATTCAGTGAAATGGTTAATTGTACTAGTTGAACAAGTCGATGTATACAATTCAAATTATGTAAATAGAACAGATGCAGACTTGGCTTCCATTTGGAAAGTGCATTGCCAAGTCTAAATGTGAAGTGTGCAGGGTGTCCTATGCTCCATAAAAACCACCTGCGGGTTATTGGAACTGGTGCCTTTGTGTGCAGCCGAGAAGGTCGTTGTGCTGCGAGCACCTGGATAGGGCTCCGGACAGTCTGCCAAGACAGCTCAGTGACAGAGGGCGTTAGCGAAAAGAAACAGAGCCCTGGGCCAGGCGTGGGCAGCGTGTGTGGCTCTACTCATTAAAAGATTCAAAACCATCACCTACCACTTCATATGAACCAAATAAATTCTGCAGGGTTCTAGTCATTTAAAGGGACATTACACTGGACATTTAGTATGTATTTGGACTCTGGACATTTATTATATATTAACTTATATTTTGCACTTATTGAATTGTAAACATATTATGTATTCTAGCTTTATTGCTTTTGAAAAACTCATGCCAAAATTCTACCACGGGGATTTTTCACTTTTTGATAAAGTGGTACCCCAGGGTAGAGGACAAAAGATCATTAAATTATTTGGCTAAACTTGCATCGGTGCATTCAAGATATTTCCAGAAAAGCGGCCAGTCTGTTCTGTATATTCACAGGGTGAATGCTGCTCAGAATGAATTATTACCAATAGTCTTATGGGGTGTAGTTTTTTGTTTGTTCTTTGCTGAAGTTGATTGGAAAAAAGTTGAAAGGGCCATATCCTGCCAAAGAGGTACGAAATATTAAATTATCATAGTATTACTGGCCCCTACAGCTCATGTGGGGAACACTGGTCATACTCTTTTATTTTAATGTTCATTATACATGTACACGTTCCCATATCATAACATTATGTACTCTTACATCTAGCCTTTGTATGGAGCTGGGTCATTACTATTTGCTACCATTCAGGACTACTTGTATGACTTTGATATTTTTAATAAAAAGAGTCTTGTGCTATGATACTCTCTGCTATGTCTTCTTTATACAATTTTTTTTGTTACTAGGAGCTGATAATAATCAGCTAGTCAAAGGATGTCCTGAAACCCCAATGATCAGCTGTAATCTGTGGAGGAACCTGGCACCAAGTGTTTCCTGCTGCGCCACCACAGGGGAAATTAAGAATTACACAGTACTCATTGAAATCAATACTCTGCCCGTGTAGTCCTAACGGAGAACCTTTTTCTATTAAAGGTGTTGTCTACTACTGAACAACTGATGACCTATCCACAGGATAGTTCATCAGTATATCATCGGTGCGGGTCCAACACCTAAACCCCAAACTGTTAAGCGCTCCGGCTGCCTCCGTGCATCGGATGTTATGGCCCATTATGCAATGTACAGAGCCGGAAGCAGTTGGCTTCGTAAATAGCATAGCGGCCATGTTGCCGTACTGCAGCTCTGATCCTATTCACTTGAATAGAGCGGTGCTGCAGCTCGGCCGCTATTCAGTGACCGGTGCCGACTGCTTCCGGCATGTACGTCCGGTGCTCGGAGGCAGCTGGAGCGGCTTAACGGTGCGTGGTCCGGGTGGCGGACCCCCACAGATCATGTACTGATGACCTATCCGGTGGATAGGTTATCAGTTGTCCAGTAGTGGACAAGCCCTTTAACTCACTTAACCTATTAGGGAATATTAAAATTATTCCCATTGTATGGAGTTTGTGGCTTTTTTAAGTCACAATGTCATAGGTACTCCTGATAAATTGATAAGTTGATTGATGTCAGAGGTCATCATGGTGGTACCCAAAATGTTGTTATATAAAAGTATAGTCTCCCATGGTGTGTCACTAGTCCATATCACACGTATGTGCTCATTCAGAGATGACCAAAGGCTGACACTTTACATATATAGTAAAGTATAAAAGCATTTTCCATATTGGGAACTAAAAGACTTTATCTGCTATTGCATTCAGCTACTAACAGTAATAGGGGGTGTGGTTAATATTAATCAGGGGTGTCACCACTAATAAAAGGGGGTGTGGCTTTCACAAAGGGGGGCAGTAAAACAATGTATCTGGTTTGTGAGCATTAAACATCATGAAAATATAGAAACATATAAACATAAAACATGTTTAAAAAAAAAGCCCCACAGGTAAAAGAAGGATCGACGTTTACAGCAGCAGGGAAGTTGTTTATTTAGGGGACATTGATTTTATTGTACTAAGCAACTGGTCACAATGCATTCAAGAATCACAACGTGGAAGCCACATCGGTGTCCAGTCGAAATGAAATGCCCAAATCAATCAATCTCAGATTATTACTTGGTGGAGTCTTGAAAATACAGGACACTGGTATCTTATAGTATTTTTGTTGCCTATTCTCTGCACAACTGATAACGTTCTGCTTAGGAGCTGTGTCTGGAGAGCAGCTTTTGGGATGATCCAGCTGAGGATATCATCACTCGATAGAATGTCCTCGGTTTTAAAGCTTTTGGAATAATCATTCGTATTTTCCCTCAAAATCCCTTTACACTATGCTCTGCCAGGTTACAAGTACTCAGCTGTCACTTTATAAATCATTGCTAAGCACAGTCTCCCAAAGCCTTGCAGAGAACGTGAAATTAATACAGGATTTTTTTTAAAGACAATGCTTTTTGTTATATGCAGTATGTCGAAGGGGTTAATTTGTAAGCTCCCCTAGAGCTGGGCGATTGGCCTGATGCTTACATCTGGCCTGTCCTCATTGTGTCAAGATGAATATATAGGCCTCAATGTCACCAGTAACCATCTGATAAATCAAGACAGGGTGAGGTCTGTTCAGCTTTAAGTCGGCTTTAGTAAAAGAACTAAGATTTTTTTGAGGATTCTGTAAAATACATTTGTGTGTACATATCATAAAATGGACAAATAATGGCTGCTGGGAGTGTTGCCCAATGCCGCATAAGGTTTTTGCTCGGCTCCTACAAAGCATTACAGGCTTTACAGCAACCATCACGTATGTGGAATTTGCAGAAAAAAAAAGTTGAACAAAAACGGTAACATTAAGTGGTCAGATGGTTTATTTGTCTATGCTAGGGTGGGTATCTAGCTAGAAAGGTGGATTCATATGGTGGTTGGATTACACATATCTGGAATCCCTCATCAACTCCAAGCCGAAGATGTTGTCAAAATGGATGATGGCCAAAGAAAGGATTTCATTATTTAGAGGGAACTCAGCAGAGTCATTGAGCGAGGTCAGATTAAATGTCTGAAAATCAAGACTTCTACAACTTAAAACGTAACTAAACTTTTAAAAAAACGTTTGACAAGTCATAGCGAGGGTGGGGAGACAGAGACCCTCACCGATCGCTAAAACGAACAGGCAGAAGTGCTTGGGTGAGTGCTGCCTGCTTTGTTTTTGATTATTTTTTCTCGGAAAGCGGAGCGAGCGGTGCATTTGCTCATAGACTTTCCATTAAGCGATCGATGGGGGTTTCAGTAATCGAATGCTTTCCGATCAAAACTTCTGACATGTTACTATGACATGTCCAAAGTTTTTTAAAAGTTTAGTTACCCTTTAACTAGAAATGGTACAAGCACCTCCATGTCTTAAGAACCTTCTGTTGTGTGAGGTGTTCACTTGGTTATGTGTTCAGATGATGGGTCTCAAATAAGGAGTTAGTGCAAATGAAAATCCTTGTTTAAAGATCATTGAATTTAAAATAATTTCTGAGAAACTGGAGAAGATTATGTTTTTATCAGATTCATGATAGATCCTTTTTAATGATGGGCTCCAATCACTTCTGGGTTACCTTTTTTCTCACTGGTTAGAATAGTGTAGCACTATAGGGAGAATCAACAGTTAAATTAACTTCCACATTAAATGGGGGAGAACACAAAAAAACTCCTAGTTTTCAGCATTTTAATTGAGTACAGATTTATTACATTTGTTAAAAAAAAAATGATAAAACTAACTTTATACAGACAAAAGGATTTCTACCCCAAATCCCAAAATCCCCAAATATTGGTCAATCAGAAGTTAAAGCAGCAGCCAAAGTCTGGTAATTCTATGGGAGATATTTCCAATTTGTTATGAAGTTGTGGCGGTCATTTTTGCTAAAGTGACAACAGGAAGTGCAGCCGTATTGGTCGTCGCTTTTGAATTAGCATAGTAAAAGCTGCCAATGAATTGTCTCTGTTTGTCAGGATGTTCAATTACTAACAAAGTGACAGATTTACCATCAGTTGCTGCAGGGGTTGACACATACAGTACAGGGCCCCCCGTCCATGTACAGTACATGAGCCTCTTGTAATCTAACAGGTTATCATAGAGCCCCCCTTTTATGTCTCTCTAATGTCCCCCCAGTAACTGTGAACTATGTCATTAATTAGCTCACTACATAACATTCAATTTAATAGACAGTAGTCTTTTAGATTGGCAGTGGGCCCCTCTACCTACTGGGACTGAGTAGCTGAGACGATAACACAAAAGTAGAAACCAATATGGCTGCACTTCCTGTTGCTATTTTTGCAAATGTGGATTGTAAATCCAGATTTCATTGTATTAGTAAGGCCTCATGCCCACTTCAGTTTTTTTCGTCAGGGTGCTATGCATTTTCTTTAACTGATAGCACCCTGACACATTCATTTCAATGGGGCCATACACACTACCGTTGCTTTAACGGAACCATGTGGCCGTTCCGACAAAAATAGGACAGGTCCTACTCCTGCCCGTTTTTGACAGAACAGTCTCTGACTTTTCATTCATTTGGTCCGTTGAAACAACGGACTGCACATGGAAGCCATCATTAGAGACCATATGACGGCCAACAGAAGTGTGCATGAGGACTAAGGCTGTGTGTCGTGGTTTCCCGGTCTTTCAGGTGACGGACACCAATGGTACCTGACAGACCCCATTAACTTATAATGGATTCAGTCAGGTTCTGTAGTTTTGACCGCTAGACTAGCGCTGCATGTTGTGCTATTCTTACCCTCAAATATGACGGAATCTGCAACCGATCCTCCTGATGGAGCCTCCTGATACAGATGTCAACGTAGCCTAAAGTACGGAAATGAAAACTGAACTCTGACAGACTGCTTTGGTCAACAAAGTTACAGTTTAAGGCTCCAAGTCTGTGTTTCCACAATGATAAAATGGTAGAAAATTGTTACTGGCCATTGACCAGTAAAAACAGATAAACAACGTTAGGTGAGACATACAGTATAATATAAAAGCGTAACACTATAACTTGATATTTACAGCACATATTAATAGTCTCCACAGACTTTATATTCTGCCTTTGCAGGTTTTTAATATTTTGACTGAAAGATCATTTGCAAATATTTGACTATGATCTCATGACGCAAGCCATATTCCAAAGCCAGAAAGGGATTCATTAGTAAAGGGAAACCCTATTAAACAAGAATGCTGAAGCATTTCAATAATAAAAGACAAAATGTTACAGAGCAATAACAGATAAAACATCACTCCTTAAATCATCGTCTTTCATCTTAATATCCAAGTAGAGATTCATATTCTTTCATAGTGCTCTTTATAGTGTTGGAAACAAGTGTTGTGTTATTGCTGGCTAAGGAGCACACATGTGGTTTAACTTTGCCTGACCTTATCCTATTAACATGTTAGAACATTGTTTTGTTGCTGAATTAATTACAATTGCAGCTCTAGAGGATGAGGTCAAATGTCATCTAGTTTAAAGTTTTGTCTGGAGTTATTGGAAACAGTGTAATATTGGCCCATTCTTATACTACAACAATGGCCATTTATATGAACGGCCGACATGTAATACTACATTCCCCCTGTAGTGGCCGCTGCAGTCTGAATCATGGCCAACTGAGTTTATCCCAGCAATCACAGCAGATCGGTGTTTCTGAATCCCTACTGGCACCGATCAGCTGATTGTTGGGCTGGCTTTAGTATAAAAAGGGGTTGTCATGATGTAACAAACCCCTTAAATAAGATGATCCGTTAAAAAAACACATCCAGTGAAAAAACAGCCAAGTAATTCCTAAATATTAGATCATTTTAAGGTGAGAACCCACTTGATCAGCGCCAGAATCTATATAAACTCATATGTAATTGGTACAATTATTCTATTATTCAATTTCTGCCACACTAACAATATGACGATCCAGTTAGTTGTGTTAAAGAGGACCTCTAACTTCTTTTCACATGTATAGTTTAGTAAATACTTGTTTTCCTAATGAAATAACAATTCTGAAACATCTTTTCTTAGAACTGTGTTGTGCCATTCCTCTGTTATTCCTCCTAGAAATGTATGAATAGATTAACAACTGGGTGTTACTATTCCCCTTGTCAATGGTTAGAGTCCCTACATAGTCTCACTGTCAGCACTGATTGGACATTATCAGACTAACACCCAGTAGTCAATTTATTCATAAATTTCTAGGAGGAATAACAGAGGGACGGCACGATGCTACGTTTCATAATGCTTCAGCCATGTTCCAGTGATGTGGTTCAACTGCCATGACATCCCATGTGTTATTGGTGCACAATATTATCTGGAGCTGTCAACAGGTTAGGAGCCATATCAGGAATAATCAGTGGAATATATTTACTGTAATAAAAAGCACATTATGCTCACTGTGAGGCGAAGTGATATACTTTATTGTGCTGTCACTTTATACAGACAATTGATATTAGATACATTGGTATGATCCTCCTATGATACCTTCCAAAAAAGTATCAAACTAGTTGCTATATTTTGTAACTGGTTCTGAATTATCACATGAGCTTTAACACTTATACCATGATAATACATGAGGAATAAAATTTTCCCATAGCATGAGCTTGCAAAATTATTGAACATTTCACTTGAGATATTTTCAGCATTAGGAGGGATTTCTTAATTTTACTTAATAGAGTATTAGCAATATCAGATTAATGTCGGTGGAGGCCCTTAAGGCAAAAACTGGTTCTTCCAAAGACTACCATATAACCAAATAACATGCAGCTTTTAAATAATACAACCAAACAGTGCCCAAATAACACAACCACCACAATGCCCAAATAATACAGCTAAATTATGCCTGAATAAAAAAAAGGCAAAACAGTGCTCTATAAATACCAACAAACACTGCCTAACAAAGCTCAGGTTTAAGCCAAACATCAAAGACTGGTAGTTAAAGGGGTATACTCATCTTAGATATTTATAGCATATCCACAGGATTCCCCGAGGCGCCTAATGCGGAAGCCGCCGGCTGCTGATTCCAGGCGAGGACTATTGGAGAAAGGGCCGAACATGCGTCGAACCAGGCGAAACGGGGGCTGGATGACCACCGTTCTCAATGTACGTGCTGGTCTGAGAACTGGGACCTGCATCTAGACATTTATGGCATAACCTGTGGATATGCTATAAATGTCTAAGATGGGAAGACCCCTTTAAACTCTGCTGTGGATCATCCCTAGGATGGTGGTGGTAGCCCTGAGGCATTTGCCCCTTTTGCAGTCCTTATAATCTGGCCCAATTCATCAGACCCCATTTACAGACCTCACAAAAAATATATATATATTTAAAAAATTTCCATTATTTATTACAAATTAAAATTTGACAAGCGCTGTGAAAGGCAGGAAGTATTGGCATTTGGCAGTCTGCAGAAGGGCCAGTGGCCTCTAAGGATGAATCGCCACCAGCAGTTTTGCATCCAGAATTGCAAAAGCAATAACCCCCTTTTCTGCACCTCAATGTAACAGTATGACCCACTTCCCATTGACTGGTTGCACGCGCCTGCCCCTGAAACCCTCTTGGCTCTAACGACACCATGCTCACAGCACAAGCAGAGCCTCGCAGCGTGCAGCAGTGCCATAAAACTCTGCCCCCTGGTTTTCCAGCAGAGCAAAGACATCATCAGAGTTATAGATTTGAGAAAGTGAGGGGGGAAAAAATAAAAAAAGTTGTGTGGCCCTTAAACCAAAACTTGCTTTTGGCACAGATTTTTTTGTCCAGACATGCAATACGGATTTAGACTAGGGCTACACCTAGACTTTTTGTGGCGCTACTGATTGATTTTAAATATTGTGCTACAGCTGCAGTTCAAAACGAATACATGGAATCTTGTGGACTGCAGCATTCACTCAGTAGTTAAAAATCAATTAGTAGAACTACAAAAATTCTAGGTGTAGCCCTGGCCTTAGACTCGGGCTACACTGAGACTTTTTGTATCACCACTGATTGATTTTAACTATTGAGCTACATTTGCAGTTCAAAATGAATACATTGAAATGCATGGAATCTTGTGGACTGCAGCTGTCACTTAATAGTTAAAAATCAATTCGTAGCACTACGAAAATGCTAGGTGTAGCCCTGTAGTTAGACTAGGGCTGCACTGAGACTTTTTGTACCAGCACTGAATAATTTTAACTATTGAGCTACCAACTATTGAGCTTCCCAAATGAACACATTGAGTTGCATGCAATCTTGTAGACTGCAGCTGTCACTCAATAGTTAAAGTCATTGAGTAGCGCTACAAAAAGTCCTAGTGTAGCCCTGGCTTTAGGAAGAATTTTTTCACAACCGTCCTATGTATTTATTTCACTGACCTTCTCCTCACATGTCACCTTTCTTACCATCAACCCGGGAACCTAATCACATATGTTTATCCTGAGAATATCTTTATTAATGTGAATTTCACAAACCGGTGTGTAGAGTATATTTGTCACGTTAATTATAGATACACTACAAATAGCCGATAGAATTAAAGGGCAGCTGTGCGGGACTCTCATCTAAAGTTTAACTCCTTGCTTGCCCTCGCGTTCTTTGTAATCTGAGTGACAACGTCTCATTTCCAGGTATGCATGAATCACTCATGAGACCAAAGTACTCCTCTATACACTGCACACATATATGTGCACTTTCCTGGCAAGCATATGAGTCGGCAGACAAGTGCATTCTATATATATATATATATATCTGTCAGTGGGTACTTGGAAAGAATTGCTAATCCCACTCTTAAAAAAGGAATTAAGAGAAAATCCACTCTGTTTTCGTATCCCAAAATTGTGTCAGCTGAGCAAATGCGATCTTTTCAGATGTCACCAGGAATGATCCCCGCGTAATGCAAACAAGTTAACCCGTCAAATTCTGTCATCAACATGCAAATCGATGTCTAGTGATACACACACAAACACACGGCCTCCAATGGTAAGCCTCAGTGACCAGAATACACGTCCTCTGTCATCTGATCTCGCCACGACTGGCATGAGCAATAATTCAGAAGAATTCAAAACCGACACAGGATTAAAACGCAGCTTAATTGTATGACCTCGATTTCAGGCAGATTAAGTAAGAGAAAGGACTAGGACGGAGGATGAGATTTGCCTGTTCCAGCTGTCCACCGTGACGTGACAGTCAGTCACTCCCCGGCCTGTTGAGTGAGTAAAGGAGACAGCATCTCTTTGATGGTGCCTGGAAAAAATATTATGAGGGGGGCTTCAAAATGCAAAAATAGCCAGTTGTGCTTGTGATGGGCAACTCACAACAACACCCGCGTGTAGAGGCGAGGAGAAGAAGCGCGTCTCACTCGGGTGAAGGTCATTCATGAAGATGGATTGATAAGCAGACAAGACCCAACTTTCCCAATGTTTTACTTTCTACAATTCATGTGTGAGAAAACCTGGTAACAGGGCCGACAGCGCAGTCAGCAATGAAAGGTGAGAAAAATATACAGAAAAAAATCACCCCCGGTGTTAACATTTCTCAACCCTACAGCAATTTCCTACAACTTTTCCTGAGATTTAGAAGATAATTCTCCCCAGAGCCCCCAGCGAGAGAAACTCATAAAATATGTATATGGTTCACTGCAAAAAAAAAAGGTCATATGTATAGACATCTGTAGAGGCTAAGCAGGCACATGGACACGTGTGTAAGTGCATAGTGTGTGCTGTAAGTGTGTGACACTATATATATATATATATATATATATATATATATATATATATATATGTAGACTTAGGTAGCAGAGCTGAATTTGTTATTTAACTGTTTATTTAGTGAAATGTCACAACAAAAAATTAATTAGTAGGTTTACCTGCAGTCCTATGGAAGACAGCATATAACATAGTGTCAAACTCAAGCAATGCTACATTGATGAACTGAGCTCCTATCTATCTATCTATCTATCTATCTATCTATCTATCTATCTATCTATCTATCTATCTATCTATCTATCTATCTATCTATCTATCTATCTATCTATCTATCTATCTATCTATCTCTATCTAATAATCTATCTATCTATCTATCTATCTATCTATCTATCTATCTATCTATCTATCTATCTATCTATCTATCTATCTATCTATCTATCTATCTATCTATCTATCTATCTATCTATCTATCTATCTCATATCTATCTATCTATCTATCTATCTATCTATCTATCTATCTATCTATCTATCTATCTATCTATCTATCTATCTATCTATCTATCTATCTCTGTCTATCATCTATCTGGGAAATCATTTGGGAAAGTGTAATTTAGCTGAAGTTGTAAATTTGACAGAAGGTTTCAAGTATTGTACAGTATAATTACAGTAGGCAGAAATAATGTATGTTGTATAAAAAGCATGGCCAGTGCAAACTATTGTAATTCATCGGTATCTTGTGCCACATATTACTCCACATTTGTTTTTTTACCATCACCTATTGTAACTTCAACAACCATGAGTTTGCCAATATGTTTAATACTGAACTCCGGGAGACTAATTGGCAAAACGTGACCGTAAACATGAGATAACTCTCCTACAGACCGCATGCTGATAACAGACTGTCTAAAAAATTACCTTCCCTGTTGGATTTTTCCACTAATCAATATGAAGCCAATGGGACATTATACAAGTGCACCCACAAGGGGGGTTTACAAGGTTTCTGGATCTGGCGGTTGACGGCTACATTCAATCTAGAAGATTTAATATTATAATTCGCACTGCGTTATTCTCAACATTATTTTTTGTGTTGTTTTCGTGGGGTACGTAGAGAAAGGTTTCTGTTGATATCCCCACTGATTTTATTAGGACTTTTCTGATGCAAATCCTGATATTTGCAGTAATAAATAAAGTGTTAAGTCCAAGAGCACCAAGTTCCAATGTAAGTTGGGCGCACGCTTCCTAAGGGTCCTGATTATTTGCAGGGTTGCCAACCATTCATAAATTCACAGACAGCCTGTAAAATTAAGGGATTTCACGGTGTCCGTGATTTATTTTGAAGATTTATTTAGGTTATTTTTTAGGTTGTTATTATTGTAATTATCATTATTTCACAGTAAATGCTGCTATTGTGTTCATATTACTATCTGAGCTATTGATACATCACTTATCATTTTTGGTGTTCTCCAGAATAAAGCAAAAAATAATTTTGCCAGCCCTGACCGATTAGCAGCAGTTGTTCTGTTGGGTGTCCATTGATTTTTGGCGGGCAGAATAACAGAAAACTGATAGCATGTGCTATACCTAGTGCAGGACCTAAAGGGGCATGACACAGTGATGTAAAGAACACTATATGAGAATCCCTGTGTCAAACCCCACCCCCTTTGCCCCAGCACTAGGCATATTGCAGTGTATCAGTTTTACATGAAGTTTTCCTTTAAAGGGAACCTGTCAGCAGAAGGGTTCTTTAAACACACCCTTTTTCGAATATTATTTTTAATTCCCCAAGCACGTCGATCACAAGTGCCACCGAGGCGGGACTTGATATGCAAGTGCTGCTGCACTGCACGCTGCAAGCTCCACCCCTTTGCTCTGAGCCGTCACTCAGAGCAGATATTGGCACTTGTGACCATCGCATCGGGTGAATCAAACATCGTTTTTTCTCGGTCAGGCAACTTGCATGACTCAGAAAAAAAAGTTAATTTTAAGATGCCCTCCCCCTCTCCTATATCACTCTGGCAGCAGTTGTGAGACTTCAAAACGGCTAGCAGGTTCCCTTTAAGGGTATGTTCACTCGGGCTATTTTCAAACGTTTTTCGGGCCATAAACGCCCCCCGAAAAACAGCTAAAAATGCTGGGGCTGAACACCTCTAAACATCTGCCCATTCATTTCAATGGGAAAAATGTCGGTTCGTTCCGACCGTGCTTTTTTTACGCTGCCGTTTTTAAAAACGGCTGCATAAAACAAAACCTCGTAAAAAGAAGTGCATGTCACTTCTTGAGCAATTTTTGGAGCCGTTTTTCATTGACTCAATAGAAAAACAGCTCCAAAAATGCTGCAAAAAACGCAAGTTGCTTAAAAAACGGCTGAAAATCAGGGTCTGTTTTCGCTTGAAAACAGCTCCGTATTTTCAGCCGCTTTTTGTTAAGCGTGTGAACATACCCTTATGTGTCCCACATATTATTTAGTAGTATAATTGTATGCTCACATGGTCAAAATTTGCTCTGACATCGGCTGCACGTTCATTATTTGTCGCTGATGTTTTCCAGTGCATGTAAATGGGGAGTAATATACTTCATTCAGATGCATTGCACGCTGATTGCTAACAGATTCTCTCAGGATTTAGGCGCAGAATCCACAACAAGTGAACACGGCCTTACTATCATCAATATTCGTTTTACTGAATGCGAAGACAAACAAGCCGTTCCCTAATTAGGGTTATCAATTCGCAATTTAAAATCTTAAAAAATCCAAAAATAATACAAAATGAAAAAAACAAAAATGACAAAAATGTATTGTGTATCGTAAATGTGTTTTACCAATGAATAAAATAACTTTGTAGCTCGTGTCAGATTTTGCACAATATTGTGCAATTATTCTATTCTGTCCTGGGATCCATAAAAAAAAGGTGAAAACTTCCCCTATGCTCACAGGAAGATAAAAAAAAAAATTAAAAAATGTGAACAATAGAGTATTTTCTTAAGACAAGTCCAGGAAGATATCTTAATCATGGCTCAGACCTTGGGTGTAGGTCACAACTTTAGGTATTAAATATCACTTTGTGATCTTGTGACCTCATTTATCATTTGAACAATTCCTCCTGACAAATGTTTTAACAGTAGATAAAGGACAAGTTCAAGTACTGAGAAAGCAAAGTTGGCTCTGGGATAAAGAGATATCTCTGACACCAATCATGAATGAACGCTAAGAAACTCTCTTTCAATTAAATCTCCCGGAGAATGACTTGGAGTGACAGACCTTGGATTGACTTTCTAGAGAATTTCCACAAAGCAAACTTTTTCTTTGTTTTTTAATTACAAAGCAATAAATTATAAAATGTTTCTGTCCATCACATAGTATAGGCAGTGAAGTACACAGAGGGGCCCCATAGCATAGAACAAACTGGGCCCGTCATTATGATACCGGGTTTTTCCCACCCTGGACCGAAAGCCCTGCCGTTCTTTCGCTCCCCAATGGCAAAGAGGATGAACCTAGCCTATGCTGGGGCCCCTCTTCCCTAGGACCCCGTAGCAGCAGCAGGGGCTTTCTCTATCCGCTTCAGGATCAGGCATCGTTTAGCCATTTTTAGAATGTGTTAGTTAAACAGCAATAACTTCTTTATTTGTTGGACTAGCGACATGATTTTTGTGATTTTTTTTTTGTGATTAATGCAGGTTTCTTTTTTTTTAAATCATTTTTATACACATAATTTGGTGTTTTTAGCATTTTTAGGCATATAGTTTGATATAGTTAAACAATATGCTTTTTAACTTTTTAGCCCAGCGTTACCTTAAAATAAACATTTTGTTTGTCATTGTCTGCCATAAAAATTGATATCTTATATATCCATTTTAGGGTAATTGGGTCAGAACTAGAGTTCTGGAAATGATTGATGGGAGAAGCGTTTTAGGGGTAATTTATGTGCCATTTTTACGTTCTTTTTTTTTAAAAGGTTTATTTTTTTATTATTATGGCCTGTCTCTCAAAAATAAAAAAACTTTGGGGACTTTATTATTTATATATCTATTTATGTATTTATTTCTTTTTTTTACACTACACTGCTCCAATGTAACTGAGGCTACATAGCAGCCTCAGTTACAGGGGACATCAACCCTAGTTTAGTAACTTCCGTCACTGTCAGAACTGTGCTGGGTCTAGTTAGACCTAGTCTAGCAGCTTCCTACTACCGGCATCCCGGCGATCATGTGACTAGTCACATGATCACCAGGACCAATAACTGCTGCTGCCTCTATTCTATACACATTGCTCCCAGTGATAACTAAAGAGAAGACAAAAGCAGTGAAAACCGCTTCTGTCTTCAATGCCGAGCACCCGACATTTAGCTACCCAAGCTTAAACCTGCACCGTATATATACAGTGGGTGGTCCTTAACCGATTGGGACACCCCTTGATTGCCCAACATTCTGTATAGAAGCTACACAATATCTACCAACAATAGAAATTAGACATCTTAGACCATACTCTATGGACATGCCCAAACCGGCCAGACTATACCTCATTCCTCCCAGCTTTGCAACCACCTCATCATTGATGTACCTCAATGGCCCTTGAACCTGAAAAAAGTCCAAATTATTTCATTGCCAAATACTCCGAACAATGTCAACTCCTGTAAAAGTCCTATACAAAATGAAAACTAAAACTAAAAGCTGCAGGGCACTAAGTGCATAAAAGGTTGCAATGAATAAAAGATAGACAGATTAACAATGCCGCCTCTGATACGCAGGTGATCAAACAAAGTTATTAAATATAAGGGTGACTGCATTGAGTAGCATTGTTCGGATGTCAGCGCGTGAGGGGAAAGTACTGTACGGCTCTGCAGGCTGCATATCATTCGGGAATCTCTTGTTCTGTAGTGTTTGCCAGCTCGGACTTTAGAGAAGCATTTTCCTATGTGAGGCATTTAGGAGAATGTGCTTTGGACTGTGCGTCAACTCATGACACATGATACTATCAGAGGGTCCAAGGTATTGGATTTTTCTGCAGATATACTGAATATACAGGATGCAGATGTAGCAGAGCTGGATTAGTCATTGCTTTGTCTGTACATTGCAATAAATGACAGAGAGATAATGTATATTAGATAATGTAGTAGGATTAGTGAAGTCCTACGTATCTGAAACCTTAGGTAACACATTGTCATATAATGAAGAGTTGTGCCGAATGACAAAATCATCTCTTGTACATGCGGCTGGATCATGTTTTTAATTACTTATATTAAAAAAGCAAACAAAAGAAAACAGCAACGCTTTGGTAATTAGTTAGTATAGACAACAGGGCGCATTATATTGTTTTGATCAATTTGGCCCTTTGTTTTCATAATGGGCACCTTCTGACTTCAATGGCTCCAATTTGGATGAAGGGAACTATGGCTTAATAGACCTCTACCCTACCCTGATCCATGCAAAGTTCTTTTGAGTGGCTGGGTGAAACTGTCTGATACTACTTGTAGAATTACTTTACATTGGCACTATTCTCACAGTCATAAAGGGAACCTGTGAAGTAGTAGTGTACATGCCAACTAATATTCGGGCAGCAAGTAATAGAGCAGGAGGAGCTGAGCAGATTGATATATAACTTTGTTGGAAAAGGTTTAGGATAACTTGTATTTTATTGATATAAAACTCTGGGCTTAAGAGTCCAGTGGGCGGTCTCAACCAGTGATTGACATCCTTCCCCATATAAGTATGTATAGAGAAACAGCTGTCAATCACCTAGTAGGACTAGCCACCGGACTCTTTAGAGTGGGCACTGATTTATAACCAATAAAATACAGGTTATACTGAATCTTTTCCTACAAAGCAATATATAAATCTACTCAGCTCCTCCTGCTCTATAATATGCTGCCTGCAGATCAGACTGCATTATGTACGGCGTGATAGGTTCTCTTTAAACCAAATTTTATCAATTGTATTATGATCATCAACAACCGATCCTACGGCTCTCCTGAACCAGACAGGGTATGTTCCCACGGCTTATTTTCAGCCATTTTTTGGGCCGTAAAGACCCCGAAAAACAGCAAAAAATGCGGAGGCTAAACGCCTCCAAACATCTGCCCATTGATTTCAATTCGAAAAACGGCGGTTCGTTCCGACGGGGCATTTTTTTACACGGCCGTTTCAAAAAACGACCCGTAAAAAATTGCCTCGTTAGAAGAAGTACATGTCACTTATTGAGCCGTTTTTTGAGCCGTTTTTCATTGGGTGAATAGAAAAACAGCTCCAAAAACGGCCGTAAAAAACGCATCAAAAAACGCTTGATGCTTTAAAAATGGCTGAAAATCAGGGCCAGTTTTCCCTTGAAAACAGCTCCGTATTTTACGGCCATTTTTAGTTTGCCGTGTGAACATACCCTTACACCAAAATGTGGCTATATTACGGTAATGTGCAACCTACCTTACTTGTAGCACTGGGTAATTTGAAGCTTCTGCTGATTAAATTTTTTTAATTATAACTATCATATAGCAAATAAGCAGTGCCACCCTATGGTCAAAATATGAGGAAATTACACAGTATTATAGGATTATGTGTTCTACTGTAGATTGTTTGGTTTCAAAGTTATCCACTCAGACTGATGATATTTTTCTTTGATGAATTTGTTATATTAATATTATACATTAAAGGGTTTGTCTTCTTTATCAAATCCTTGACAATATGGTGACCACAGGATTTTTCTGTTGCTGGGATCTTTGGAAGAAGCTGCCAACAAGAGTTTAATTTCCCTGTAGTGCCACCGCAGGCAAAATGAAGAATTGCACGGTGCCCATTGAAACAAATGGGCTATCTGTGTAATGCATGGACATGCTGGATCCTCCAGAGCAAAATATATTCTTTAAAGCTGCCTTCCTCTCTAGCTAATAGATAGGATTCCTGATGGTAGGACCCCCGCTATTAACTCAAAATTATTTAATAGGCTACTTGCAATGGATTTTCTAAACCAGACGACCCCTTTAAATCTGTTGTTAAGAATATTCAATGATTAATATTTTAAAAAATTGCATAATTGCTCATATTGATATGCTCACTATCATTCTGGGTCTATTTAGGTGGACTGCTATTAGCGTCATGTATCATTCTGGTATTCCATGCGGCCTGGGGATGTCCTGAGATCTGCACATGTCAGTCTTCTTCAAGGATGGTTGACTGTAGCTACAGAGGACTATTGGAAGTTCCAAGTCATTTGCCATCACAAACTCAAGTACTTTACTTGCAGGGTAACCAAATCCGAATTATCAACCATACATCATTTATAAATGTTCCTGGACTCAGAGTTTTAGACTTGTCGAACAACTCTATTTCAAGGGTGCCACCATATGCCTTCCACTACCTACGTTTCCTGCAGGTTCTAAATCTGACCAACAATTTCATCCATTATCTTGAAGGTCGGGTTTTTACACCTCTACTTGCTCTGAGGGAACTGGACTTGTCTTTTAACAACATCAGCACTTTGCCAGAATCCTTAGGGAACAATACTCGAAATCTGACCTTTCTTGGACTGAAAAACAACCACCTACAAGCAGTTGACAGGACGGTCTTGGAGACATTCACAAACCTTAAAGTGTTGCTGGCAAAATTCAACCCTTGGCAATGTGGCTGCCCAGTTCTGGGTCTAAAGCTTTGGCTCGAGAACTTTTTATACCAAGGTAAGTAGACGAAAATAAAATAACAGATACTGTAGCTTATGTTAGTAGCACTATGGAAAATGTTTAGCAGTCATCACAGTCCTTTCACATGTAGCCTGTTCTATTAATACAGAAATGTTATTACTGTCATCGCCGGAGGTCAATTTAACAGTGAGAAAAAAGTTTTAGCTAAAACCCAGTTCCTTCATTTTACACATGATTGTAAATGATCTGTTACTGTATACAGATGTCAGAGTGTAAGGAACAGTAGTCTCAAATTCTGCAAACATCATATTTTCACAGCTCATCAGCCAAATACTTAATTGCATTTTTCAATACTTTTTTCTAAGATTGAATTACTTCTATTATTTCTCAATGTATGTTTAAACACCAGTCTGTTACGGATATTTGTTTCTTGTGGCTCAATTCCAAAAATTAAACTTCAGGATATGGGAATATCTAAATCTGAATGTAATGCTAATAATAATACTGAACTATACATAAATTAGCATATAATCAATAGGGCAATTAAAAAAAAATTATATATATATATATATATATATATACTAGTATACATATATATATATATACATACATACTTACAGTATATTCACTTCAGTATAACTATAAAGTGTCTGCATTTTTATATGTAGCTTTTGTGACTGAGTGACAAAACACAGTTCCCATTAGCCTCCAAAATGGCTACCAATGGATGTGACTTCCTCTCCCCACATACAAAAACAAAACAGTTCTGGAGCATAAATTGCTGTTTTAACCCCTTCACCAGGTCTATTTCGGCCTTAAGAACCAAGCATTCTTTTCCGTGTTTTCCTCCCCGCCTTCCAAGAGTCCTAACTTTTTTTTAATGTTGATATAGCCATATGAGGGCTTTGTTTTTGCAGGACGAGTTGTATCTTTTAATTGAATAATTTTATTATTTTTTTTAGGGAAGGAATTGAAAAAACCCGTCTATAGTTTTTTGCATTTTAAATTTATGCTGTTTACTATGCGGTGTAAATAACATGTTAACTTTATTCTATGGGTCAGTACGATTATGGCGATACCAAATATGTATAGTTTTCTTTATGTTTTACTACTTTTTCACAATTAAAACTCTTTTAAACAAAAATTATTCTCACAGTGCGGTCAAATCACGTTTTTGCCGTGATTTTGCAAAAATTGTGGCAAAAAATGTTTATTTGACCGCTCTGCGTAACTAGACTAAGGCCTTATTCAGACAGCCGTGTTTGGTCCGTAATATACGGAGAGTGTATCGGCTGTATTTCCCAGGCTGACCACAATTCAGGGAGCCGGACTCCTAGCATCACAGTTATCACTGCTGCTAGGAGTCCCTGCCTCTCCGCTGGAATATTACCCCATACTGTAATGATGCTTTTAGTACTGGACCGGGGACAGTATTCCCACGGGACTCCTATGATTATAGATAACTGTGATGCTAGAAACCCGGCTCCCTGAACTGTGGTCGGTCCGGGAAATATGGCCGATACACCAACCCTATATGACAGACCGAACACGGACGTCTGAATAAGGCCACTTACGTGTCTCCTATATTTGGTGTTTTATATAATTTTTCATCATTACCATAATTTTTTATATTTATTTTTATATTTGTACTTTTTTATATATATATATTTCTATTTACACACACTTCACTATCATCCCAATACTTTAATGTTTTCTTATTATCATTCACAATTGTTTACGCTTTTTGTATCATCTTTGGTACAATTCCATTCGTAACATGTTAGTGATATCCACCCGTCTTTTCTTACCTGTTCTTTCCCTACATGCATTTTCTATCACATCCGTCTGACCATATGCTGGATTATTTCCATTTATTGTTACTAACTCAGGGCCGAGGGCTTACGCATTGGGGGGAGTGTCCAAAATGTCTTGCGGTCTCATGTCTCTATCTAGGCGGGCGGAGTCTGAGTGACGTCTCTGTTGCTCTCTCTCTGACCTCTCTCGATGACGTGACACCGGAAGTACATCGACGAACACTTTCATACCCGGCGTATGACGCCATATAGAGGCCATCCCATTGTTATTAGATACTCACCACTTCTCTCATATGATTGGACGGTTTTTATGTAAATAGAAGTTTCCATTGGAGAGGAACCATCCCCGGACGAAGGCATCCCGCCGAACCGCGTGTCGGGTTGGTGTCTCCACGGTGCAGGAGTAACAATATGGGTAGGTAACATTGATCACATTCCCACTCAGACATGTCAGGATAACTTGTATTTTATAACATCTTTATTAGAGGTTCCCTATGCCATCTAGACATTTTTGCTCTCTTTGATAACAATTCCACATTTGGCCCTGGCCTTCTTTAAATACATGCATGGGGATTTTGCCCATAATAATTTTGCATGTACTTTTACTTTGTGGTTTATACATTATACCTTTTTTCATATCCATATGCTTCTTGCCCTGAAAGACACCTTGGCATTGCATGATTCATTTTTAATCTGTTTGTTCAATACATGTAATCAATAAAGGATATTTTGTATTTTTCTAAAAAAAATCTTGTGTTAATTGACCTTATTTATAGGCTACATTTATAATCTAATAGGTCAATGCACCAAGTCTTTACTTGGTTGTACTTTAATCCTTTCTAACTAAATATGCAAAAGATTTCTCCCCTGGATGTACAAATAGGTCCTATATTTAGTGTGAATTGCGCACTGAAAATTCACTACAAATTACAATATAAGGTAATATTCAGACGAACGTGTGTGAAATCAGCCGCGAAGAACGACTGTTTTTCACGGTCGATTTGCACCCGTGCGGGACCCGTTTTCACAGATCCCTCATAGATTTGATTCTATTGAGGGATCCGTGAAAATGCACAAAAATAGGACATGTCCTAATTTTTTACAGGCCCTTCACACGGTCCGTTAAAGCAACAACCACGTGAATAACCCCATAAAAATACATGCAGCCGTGTGATGGGCATTAAAAAAACATCCTTCACACGGACGATTAAGACATTAGTCTGAATACGCCCTAACTCATGTGAATGGGGTTTGTCAAAACACCAATGCACGTGCAGCAGAAAAAAAATCTGCATGGAATTTAGGACGCAATATCACCTAACTGTACATGATAAGGGTTAGTTATGTATGGGAAGCATAAAGCGAGCCCACGGTCTGAGCTCGCTCCATACACAGCGGGTGACGACTATGTTACGCAGCTGACTCCTCTCTGCAACGGGCGGAATCAATGATCACTTTGATTCCGACTGTTTAACACCTTAAATGCCAATCGCGACCGCGACATTTAAAGTGTTCCAATCAGGGGGGCGCCCCCTGAAACAAGTCATCGCGCTCCTCTCCCCCCCCCCACTTTCCAAAAATTGAAAAAGACCCAATTACTTACTAACTAATAGGATAGTAGAATAAATGAAATACCTTTATTAAATTAGGGACAAACAACATGAAAATGTAAAACTACAATGTGTACTGGCACATGCAATATACAGACGGAAATATGTCTATAGAACATGAAAGCAGTGGCGTAACTACTGCCGTAGCAGCCGTAGCGACTGCTACGGGGCCCGCGGCATGAGGGGGCCCTTGTCGCCCACCGGCACGGGCCCCCACCATGGCCGCAGGCTCCGCTAGCAGCCGCTATGGCTGCTACAGCGGGACGCCACTGAACACTACGGCAGAGCAGGGAGGTATCTCCCCGCTCTGCCATTAAACAAAAGACATGTATCCCCTCTCCACAGGACAGGGGATACATGTGTGATCGCTGGCAGCGATAGGGAGAAGGGGGGACTGAAAGTCCCCTGAAGTTCTTCATCACAAACCTCGGACTTCCGGAGTCTGTGTCGGCAGCTCCGTAGAAATGAATGGAGCGCCGGTCGCGCTTGTGCGCAAGCGTGACCAGCGCTCCATTCATTTCTACAGAGCTGCCGACACAGACGCCGGAAGTCAGAGGTTAGTCATGGAGAACTTCAGGGGACTTTCGGTCCCCCGTTCTCTCTATCAATGCCAGCGATCACACATGTATCCCCTATCCTGTGGATAGGGGATGCATGTTATTTGTAGGACACACTATAGGTCGCATTGTTTTTGGGTGGGGGCTATATGGCATTCCTTACAGGGGGGCGCTGTATGGCGTTCCCTGCAGGGGGGAGCGCTGTATGGCGTTCCCTGCAGGGGGAGGCGCTGTATGGCGTTCCCTGCAGGGGGAGGCGCTGTATGGCGTTCCCTGCAGGGGGAGGCGCTATATGGTGTTCCCTGCAGGGGGGGCGCTGTATGGCGTTCCCTACAGGGGGGGCTGTATGGCGTTCCCTACAGGGGGGGGGCTGTATGGCGTTCTCTACAGGGGGGGCTGTATGGCGTTCTCTACAGTGGGGGCTGTATGCCGTTAGCGCCATGCAGCCCCCTCTGTAGATAACGCCATACAGTCCCCCTGTAGATAACGCCACACAGCCCCCCCTGTAGATAACGCCACACAGTCCCCCCTGTATATAACGCCACACAGTCCCCCCTGTAGATAACGCCACACAGTCCCCCTCTGTAGATAACGCCATACAGTCCCCCTCTGTAGATAACGCCATACAGTGCCCCCTGTAGATAACGCCATACAGTCCCCCTCTGTAGATAATGCCATACAGTCTACAGGGGGGGGGGGGCTGTATGGCGTTATCTACAGGGGGGGCTGTATGGCGTTATCTACAGGGGAGGCGCTGTATGGCGTTATCTACAGGGGGGACTGTATGGCGTTATCTACAGGGGGGGCTGTAAAAAAGGCACTATCTACAAGGGGGGGGGTGTTGTGTGACACCCAGGGGAGGGGGGGCCCCAGTCAAAAGTTTGCTATGGGGCCCAGTCTTTCCTAGTTACGCCCCTGCATAAAATATATAACCCAATGCAAAGTTGACACTGAGTATAACTGCTGGATATAGTCAATTATATGAAGGATCAGCTCCAGTTAACATTGCTCTGAAAGACTAGTATAAACCCCCACCCTCAACATGTTTCGCCACAGATGCAGCGTCCTCAGGGGTTTTAGGGGCACGATCGGCTGTTAACAACGGTTGTTATAATGAAGGCCCCCAGGTCTGCCATCTTTGTACTCCTTTGAAGCTCTGCCTCCGGCAGACTGTCAGGCTCACGATATACTGCAATACATTAGTATTGCAGTATATCATGCAGTGGATGATCATTGCAGCGGATCGCTGCTTCAAGTCCCCTATGGGGACTAATAAAAAATGTAAAAAACAGTTAAATAAAGTTTTTTTTTATGTTCCAAAAAAAGTATTAAAAAAAAAAAAACATTTCAAATTTTTTCCCTAAATCAATGTTAAAAAAAAATAAAAAATAACATAACTGGTATCGGCGCGTCCCTAAAAGTCGAAACTATCACAATATAGCGTTGTTTAACCCTGCTGGTTTTTGGTCACCTTAGCGCTCCAAAAAAGTGATCAAAAAGTCGCATATACCCCAAAATGGTATCGGTGAAAACTACAGCTAGCCCCACAAAGTTTAAGTCCTCACATCGCTAAATTGATGGAAAAGTAAAGTTATGGCTCTCAGAATATGGCGACACAAAACATTTTTTTAATTTAGCAAATAGTTTTATTTTTTTTAAATTGGTAAAACATAAAACAAAACATATAAATTTGGTATCGCCGTAATCGTATCAACCTGTAGAATATGGTGAATATGTTGTTTTTACAGCCTGAATGACGCCGTAAAAACAAAACCCCCCAAAAAATTGCGTAATCGATGTTTTTCGCTCATTTCATCCCACAAATAATTTTTTTCCAGCTTCCCAGTACATTATGCGGTAGAATAAATGGTGCCATGAAAAACTACAACTTGTCCCGCAAAAAACAAGCCCTCATATGGCTATATAGACGGAAAAATAAAAAAATTATAGTGAAACCCCGAGGAGGGAAGTGGTTAAATCAGCTGCATGCCTATTATGTTGCAGAATTGTATTGTATTTCATCCTTTACAAATGTAAAGGGTTAATTTGCTGTAAATCCCTAACAAATTCTGTAACGTACAGATTGAGGAATTTGGTGCACAAAATCTGCATCAAAACCGCAGGTAAAATCTGCACCTAATAGTGCGTTTTTTGTTAAGATTTTAGGTGCGGTTTTTACATTTTGATGTAGAAATAGGTGCAGGCTTTATGCTGCGGATTTTTAAATTATTTTTTTTAAACTAGTCAGAAACCATTCGCAAGCGGAAACGCAAGATAAATTGACCTGTAGCATATTTTCAAATAAGAACCGCAGGTCAATTTTTGTGCAGAAAATGCGACATGTAGATGAAATTTCTTGATCTCATTTACTTTGCTGGTCCTGTATTACACTGCGGATTTCCCGCACTAAAATACCCGCGACAAATTTGCATGTAATAAGTATCGTGTGCATTTGGCCTAACAGAGTTTTTTTTAGCTCGCCCTAAGGCCCCGTTCACACATGTTGGATTTGATACGGATTCCGATGACATGCCGATGATTATGCATCCCATGTATATGAGGTTTCCGCAACTTAGTTTACATGCTGCGAAAAATTTTCCATGTGTATTTTTGTCCGCACCATGAAAAGAAATCCGCCACAGCAATAAGTAGCATGCGACTTATATTACATGGAAAAGCCGAGGATAAGCAACTTTAAATGACAATGGGACTCAGGCCTTGTTCACACAGTTTTTTTGCAGGCAGAAAAATCTGCTTCGAAATTCCTTCAGGCTTTTTCTGCCTCCCATTGATTTCAATGGGAGGCCAGAGACGGAAATGGCAGAAGAAAGGGCATGTCGCTTCTTTTTCTCGCAAGCGTTTTTTGCCGCTCGCGGGAAAAAAAACGCCTTCATCTGAGTCAAAAATCAAAGGGTAAGGAGGCGTGGCTTGGACATGGCGCTGACCAGACGTGCTGCTTGAGAGCTCCATTCCTGCACTTCTCTAACCCGATCATAAGCTCATTAATAAGCTTCATTTTACTTGCCTGATGGTCAGGAAATCCAAGACCTCCACGGGGCCTCCTTATTGCACACGGCAGATGTCTTCAGCCGGCTCCATACAGCGATTCCTGACCGACGTTGCTGCTGGAACATCATCTAAGATGGTGCCGCTGGAGGGGAGACAAGATGGCACCGGGACCTTACTTCCAGAGGGGCTGTCATCTGCGGCCGGCGCTGCTGCATCAGGTACCGATAGTACCTTCTCCTCGATGTCGGGTTTGCCTGTGCAGTTTCCCTCCCTGCTGGATGGGACAGCACCAGGCTCTTCTGGGGCTGTGATGGCGCTGCCTGCACGGGACTGCTCACCACATGGTTTCTGTCTTGGCGGCTGGATCTCTCCTTCTTCCTCCCCTCATGTGCTGGGGCCTGCATTGCTGCCTTCTACCTCTCCCAGAGATATGGCTATCCATCCCTCATCTCAATTGGGTGGTTCTACTGTCCTGGGAGATGATTTACAGAGCCTGAGACGACAATTATCTGCACTGCCCACTAAACAGGACATGGAGCGTTATGTAAATCGTCTTGAGACGACATACAAGTCGGAGATACAATCTCTTACCACTAATTTGTCCCAATTATCAGATCAAGTGCAGCGTATGGAAAGCGATGTTTCCGTTATTTCACAACAGCAAGTTTCTCATGCCGATAGATTGGATCAACACTCTCATAAGATTCATGCGTTATTTAACCTTGCTGAGGATCACGAGAATCGGAATCGCCGCAATAATATTCGGCTTCGGGGCATCCCTGAGGATATCTCTCCGGGTCAACTCATTCCTGCTTTACAGTCTCTGTTTAACACCTTGCTAGGGCGCCCTGCTGATGACCCTCTGGAATTGGATAGAGCTCACAGGACTCTAGGCCCTCGTAACCCAGATCCTGATAGGCCTAGAGATGTGCTATGTCGTGTCCATTTATTTTCTCTCAAGGAGCAGATCATGAGGAAGGCCCGAGATAAAGGCAAGGTTTTATTACAGGGGATCAAGATCCAGCTGCTATCTGATTTGTCCAGGATGACTCTGGACAAGCGCAGAGTGCTTCGTCCTTTGCTGGATGTCTTGAGAGAACACGAGATCTCTTATTCCTGGGGTCACCCCTTCCAGCTACAGGTTCGCAGGGACGGGACACTGTTGAGTGTTCAGGACCCAGGGGATGTTCCGGACTTCTGCGCTGCTCTCCGTTTGCCTAGAGTCTCCCTTCCTGATTGGCCTTATGTTCCCGTCCCGCCGCCGCGTCCACGGTCACGCAGGCGAGGTCGTTCTCCTGCTTCTTCTGTGAGGCGTCATGAGGGTCGTCCTGATGAGCCGATGTGATACCTTTCTTATGTCTCCTTGCGGCCTGTTGTCAGAGCTAAATGCAACGGCTCGTGTGTTTCTCATCTGAAGCAATTGTATTCTGTGTTTCATATAGCCATTGCGGTTTGGGTCTGCCTCTTGTTATAAGTGATTGCTGATGGAGATCTAGTGGCTAATTGGTGTAGGTTGATTGCTGTCAATGCGCTACAAATGTGAATGTTTAAAATTGTTATATATTCCCTGTATTGCTAACCTATATGTGCACTCATGTTGATATTGAATGTATTCAAGGGTGTTCTCTGCTGAGGTTTCTTTAGGTCCCTACTAATGCTGCATACTAATATTTCACCACTATAGGGTATCATGCTAAGGGTCTTGATTTTCCTTTCTTTTCTTTCCTGTTATATTGTTATTTGCCTTATTGAAATTTGCAGGGTTGGGGGGTGCGGGGCGCTGGCTAGACCTTGTCCTGACACTTCTCCTCTTAGGGACTCACTGGTTGAATCCGGTGTATATTGAGTTGTTTCTCCTTGAGTAGATCAAGGAGTGGGTGATTATTTCGCCTGTTTGTCTGTCTTTGTTGTCGTGTCTCCCTTCCTTGTCTGTTTTGTTCTTTTCACCACTGTTGTAGCGCCTTCTGTTCGTGAGCTCCTTCGGTAGGAGGTGGCGATGGCGCGATTGAAAGTCTGTACCTTTAATGCTAGGGGGCTTAATGTCCCAGAAAAACGCTCGCAATTTTTATATAACATGCACAAGGAGCGGGTACATATTTTGCTCCTACAGGAGACTCACTTCCAGGTGGGTCATACGCCACAGTTCACAAATCTATATTTTCCGACTTGGTTTCACAGTGCCAACCCAGAATCCAAATCCAAGGGCGCTAGTATATGTCTCCACAAATCGCTCTCTCACAAAATTATTGACGTTCTGGTTGACCCAGGTGGTCGGTACGCTTTTCTCAAACTGTCCTTGCGAAATAAGATTTTCACCATGGCTAACTTATACCTCCCTAATCAGGACCAGACCCGAGTGGGTCGTTTGTTTTTGAAGAAATTGGAAGAATTCACCGAGGGCGTTTTAATTGTGGGAGGAGATCTTAATTTGACTTTCGATTCCAGGCTTGACACCTCCTCGGGTAGGTCTACTGTTCCTAAGTCGCACTTGGGGCACTAAAGACTGTGATGCATTCCATGCAACTGATTGACGTGTGGAGGATTCTGCACCCTTAGGTAAGAGAGTATACTTTCTTCTCACCACTGCATAATATGTATAGTCGGATAGACGCTTTTTTGATTAGCCACCATTTGCTTACCTGGCATCCTACTTCTGATGTGGGCCCCATGATATGGTCAGATCATGCCCCTGTGTTTCTGACTCTTACATTTCCTGACTCGGTGCCGAATTTCCAGTCATGGAAACTTAATGATAACTTAAGGAAGCACTCCTATGAATTTGCGGACAAGTGTGGTAGGTCTGTGGCGCGCATATTACATCCCCGTACACAAGCGTCCTACATCCCTAAAATTATATCTCCTTCGGGCAGTGAGGTTCATGACCCGGTTGGTATTACTGATTGCTTCAGACAATATTACTCGGCTTTATATAATATTAAAGGCCAATTTCACGATATGCAGGCAGAGGCGTTATGGGATAAAATCGACCGTTATGTGCATAATACTGCGTTGCCATCCTTGGAGGATGGGGAGGCCTTGGGGCTCGAGGAAAAATTTGTGGAATCGGAAGTGGAGCGTGCAATTGGAGACTCACCCTTGGGAAAGAGTCCGGGGCCTGACGGGTTTAATAACAAATTCTATAAGACGTTTAAGGATCAACTGGCTCCTTTTTTGACGAAAGTCTTTAACTCTGTGTCTTCCTCGTGTCCCTTTGCGCCCCAGTCCCTCGAGGCTCATATCACCCTCCTACCAAAACCAGGCAAGGATCCGACATTGTGCGCTAATGTCCGGCCCATATCACTAATCAATGTCGATGTAAAACTTTTCGCGAAGTTGCTTGCCTCTCGTCTGTCACCGTTACTGCCTGGCTTGATCCTGGATGATCAGGTGGGGTTTGTATGCGGTCGGGAAGCGCGGGATAATACTAACAAGACTCTCCTTTTAACATCATACTGCTAATCCCGCAAGATACCGATGTGCTTACTCTCGGTGGATGCCGAAAAGGCCTTTGACAGAGTGCACTGGGTGTTCCTCTGCAGTGTCCTGACACAGGTTGGCCTTGGCACTACTATGGTGGATAGGATAATGGCCTTGTACCATAGGCCTACTGCTCGAGTTCGTGTCAACTGACTTTTATCTGATTCTTTGTCTATCGCTAATGGCACGAGACAGGGGTGCCCACTCTCGCCCCTTTTGTATGTTCTGGTCATGGAACACCTGGCCGTGGCACTGCGGGGCAACCATAATGTTAATGGTGTACGGGTTGGCTCACAGCATCATAAACTGGCGCTTTATGCAGACGATCTCCTAGTGTATATTAGAACTCCCATGATTTCTTTGCCATCTTTGACGGAGGAATTTGAGCGTTTTGGTCATTTAAGTAATTTTAAAGTCAATTATTCTAAATCTGAGGCCTTGAATATATCTCTGGATGCTCCTCTGGCTACCCATCCCGCTCGGGTTTTCCCGTTCAAATGGCAACCAACATCCTTAAAATACTTGGGGGTGCATGTCCCCACGCAGCAGTCGGACCTGTATGCTCTGAATTACACGCCCATTCTGCAGCGTACCCTGGAGGAATTGGCGGAGTATGGTGGGAACCGTATGTCATGGTTTGGGCGTATCAACGCGGTTAAAATGGATATTTTGCCCAAATTTCTTTACATCTTCCAGACTGTCCCTATTGTAGTACCATCGGGCTTTTTCAAGACCTTACATAGGGCCATAACTAAATTTGTTTGGGGATCCTCTAAGCCTCGCATCCGTTTTGCTGTCCTTAGTCGGCCAAAGGTAGACGGGGGCGCGGGTCTTCCAGACTTTAAACAATACCATCAAGCTGCAATGATTAAGCGCGTTGTAGATTGGTTCCGCTCAGAAACGGGTAAGCAGTGGGTGCGCATTGAAAAAGCTATGTCTCCTCTTACATTGTCCTCTCTTCCGTGGTTGTCTGTCCTTCAGCGACACGTGCTTTCTTTGCCTTTCCTCACACGTCAGTTCCTTGTGGTCTGGGAGCGAATCTTTGGTGCCTTATTCATCGCCCGGGTCCTCTGACTCCTCTCTTTGATAACCCTTCCTTCCCCCCGGCGGTGGGTGTTGATACATTCCTTTGTTGGGGGAGAGGAGAAGGTGGATATTTGGCTGAGACTCTTACTCCTGACGGTGCCATCTTATCAATGAATGCTGTCTCTGGGACCTGGCCGGGGAGAAGATCAACCTGGTGGTCCTATTTACAGCTACGCTCCTATCTTTCTTCCATGGGTGACTGTCTTGTTTTGCTACAGGATAAGACTCCTCTGGAACATTATCTATCCTTGACTACTGCCCCTTCTCATGTGTTGTCCTATTTACATGGGATCCTTCTGCCCAAATTCTCGTTCTCTCAACTGTCCTTCACTACTGCGTGGGACGAGGAAATGGGGGTTCAGCATTCTGAAGAGGAATGGGGTACTTCTTTCTTTTTAGCTCACAAGCTCCCAACGTCTTGTTTCGCTCAAGAAAAGAACTACAAGATACTTACCAGGTGGTACCGTTGTCCTGCGTTGTTGAATAGGATATTTCCTGATGTGTCTGCTGATTGTTGGAGGTGTGGGGAGGCTCCTGGAACCATGTTGCATATTTGGTGGGATTGTTCAAAGCTACGTCCCTTTTGGGAAAAAAAATTTGACCTAGGTAACAAGCTCTTTCACACTGAGGTCCCGACCTCGGCTTCTATTGGATTGCTTTCCATGGTTCCTGGATCACTCCCACACCTCAAAAAGGGTGTCTTTAGGCATTTCTTGACTGCGGCGAGAATGGTGATACCTTGTCACTGGAAGTCTCATACTGTCCCTTCTTTGAAGGAATGGGTAACGGAGGTGAACGGGATAATGAGGATGGAGGAGTTGCTGTCCACTGATAGGGGCAAATCTGTGCTCTTCGTCCTAACGTGGGCAGTGTGGTCTGGATTCCGGGGTGGTGCTGATCTATCTCTCTGGCTGGATGGAATGTTCTGAACAAATTCTGTGACCCTACTCTGTGCGCTTTGTCTGTATGTGTTTCCCTTTGTTGTCTGGTGTCTTGTGTTAGTGTGATATCACAATTGTGGCACTTATAAGTACCAACTCTTATTTCACTGGGGCCTGGTCCCCTGACTATTGCACTATCTTGCTGTACACATGGTACAGTTAGTACCACTAAATTTCGATATATACTTAATTTGGATGGTTGGGAGGCTACCTCCCAGATGATGTTTATACATTTTATATACTGTTCTTACATTGTGAAAGTTTGTATATTGCACTGCGTGCACATTTCTTGGCAAAAATGTACAATGTTTTATTTGCTGTTATATTTTGGCAAAAATGTACAATGTTTTATTTGCTGTTATATTTTCAAAATAAAAATCTTGATAAAGAAAAAAAAAAATCAAAGGGTAAGCCTTAGTGTATGTGCACACACACTAATTACGTCCGTAATTGACGGACGTATTTCGGCCGCAAGTCCCGCACCGAACACAGTGCAAGGAGCCGGGCTCCTAGCATCATACTTATGTACGACGCTAGGAGTCCCTGCCTTGCTGCAGGACAACTGTCCCGTAGTATAATCATGTTTACAGTACGGGACAGTTGTCCTAGCATCGTACATAACTATGATGCTAGGAGCCCGGCTCCTTGCACTGTGTTCGGTCCGGGACTTGCGGCCGAAATACGTCCGTCAATTACGGACGTAATTAGTGTGTGTGCACATACCCTTAGATTTTTGCTGTGGAAAAACACATTGAACTTTAATGGCAATGTAAGAACGGAGCATTAGTTCTCCTTAAATCCTCACAAGCGCTTCCCCCTCCCTTCCTCCTTCACATCGTGTTGTTGCCCTAAGTTTATCGTGTAGTCAATAAATCTCGTAACGTACACTATAAACAACGTAGACAATAATTCACAGGGCTCCATTATGTCCTTTTAGCCTCCGTCGGGCTGGTAGACGTGGTTTACCTTATTTCTGAAGGATGGAATAGCGTAGTAGACTTTGTTATTCCGGAGTCCTCAGGCAGCATCACAAGTGCTCTACCCGTGGACTTTGTCCCTGGGAAAGCTCCGGACATCACTGTCATATGTAAAGTGATGTCAGGGGCTTCTCCAGGGCCGGAATCCCTGGCCAGAGCGTTGCCGACGCTCCTGCCGTCTACTCAGGCTTTGCAAAGCTTCGGACGTCACTTTACGTATATGGACATCAGGAACAGCGCCATAGTCCCTGGGCAGAGCGCTAGTAGAAGGCTCCAGCCCTGATCATGGACAGTGACTTCAGTAGATCAAAATCCAGGGCATTAACCGGTCACTGCCGGCTCCATGGTTTCCTTCACTGTAATTGACATCAGCACCAAAATCGGTTAATGCGTATAACGTACAAACGTGAGCGCCACACTTTCCATTGCCCACCCCCGGTGATGGGGGGGGGGCAGACATCTTGGCTGTATGGGGCCCAGAAATTTCGGATGAAGGCCCTGGTAGTTCTGTTTGGAGTTTTTCTGGTATTTCAGTTTATAATGTGGGGGCATATGTAAGCTGTGCGGAGTACATCAGGGTATATGTAAGCTGTGCTTAGTATATCAGGGTATATGTAAACTGTGCAGAGTTCATCAGGGTATAAAGTATGTAAACTGTGCGGAGTACATCTGGGTATATGTAAGCTGTGCGGAGTACATCAGGGTATATGTAAGCTGTGCTTAGTATATCAGGGTATATGTAAACTGTGCGGAGTACATCAGGGTATATGTAAGCTGTGCGGAGTACATCAGGGTATATGTAAGCTGTGTGGAGTACATCAGGGTATATGTAAACTGGGCGGAGAACATCAGGGTATATGTAAGCTGTGCGGAGAACAACAGGGTATATGTAAGCTGTGAGGAGAACAACAGGGGTATATGTAAGCTGTGCTGAGTACATCAGGGTATAATAATAGGGTATAGTAATGCGGTAAATAAATAATAATTCATAGATATGTGGCGAGTGTCGCACTGATAAATGCCCAATCTTATCCGCTTTTGGACACTGCACATTTTGTGTCGCTATATTCTGAGAGCCAGAACTTTTTAACTTTTTCTCCTCTGGAGCTGTGTGAGGGCTTATTTGTTGCGGGATAATCTGTAGTTTTAATTGGTATCATTTTGGGGTACAAGCAATTTTTTGATCCCTTTTTATTCTATTTTTTGGCAAGCAAGGTGACCAAGAACAGCAATTCCAACAATGTTTTTTATTGTTTTTTTTACAGCGTCCACCGTGGGCTATAAATTGCAATTTTACTTTATTCTGCGGGTCGGTACGATTACGGCGATACCATATTTATATCGTTTTTTTTATGTTTTGCAGTGTTTGCGCAATAAAATCACTTTTTTATAAAATAATGAATTTTTTGTGTCACCATATTCTGAGAGCCATAACTTTTTTATTTTTCAGTCAAAAAAATGTGAGGGCTTGTGTTTTGCGGGACAGGTATTTTTTCTTTGGTACTATTTTGGGGTACATGCGACTTTTTGATCACTTTTTATTCTATATTTTCGTTGGGGTAGTGATCAAAAAAATAGCGATTCTGGCATTGTTTTTTTACTTAATTTTTTTGCGGTGTTCACCGTGTGAGAAAAATAACATTATAGTTTCATAGTTTGGGTCGTTATGAACGCGGTGATACCAAATATTTGTACTGTTTTTAACGTTTTGATTTTTTTCCTATAATAAAAGACTTATTATAGGAAAAAAAGCATTGTTTGTTTATGTAACTTATAACTTTTACACTTTTATAAAACATTTTTATTACCTTTTTGTTTTTTTGTCCCACTAGGGGACTTGAAGACTTGTAGCTCTGATCGCTGCTAGAATACATTACGCTACCTATGTAGTGTAATGTATTCCAACTGTCAGTTTGACAGTGACGTAATAGAAGCCTATCCGGACCAGCTGGTGTCTATAGATAATTTTTGGGTGAACAAAGGGACACACTCGAAATCAGTGATGCAGTTCTCTGCACATCGCCTTCTAAATTAACTCCATTATTGATATAGTAATTCAGCATTTGGGGGCCCACTTTTAACTTTGCCCGGGGCCACACTTTCTCTAAAACCGGGGATGGGACCAACAAGGACTGGTCCTCCTCTCTCCAAGGACCCCATAGCAACCACTTGATCTACCTCTATCTTATGTTCACCCTTGATCAATGTATAGAAGCAAGAATTTCATTAGAAAATCTACTTGGTACCTTAAATCTATGTGTCCGAATTCAAACAATTGTATTTTTCGATAGCGTACTTTGCCTGTTTTTGACATTGCAATCCCGCAGCTAATGTCTTCTGTCAAGGAGCTGCGTCTGGACAGTGTATATATAACCGGTGTTGAATCTCTTCAAGATTACAATCGGTAATTTGACAGTAAAAATTATAGATGATTGGAAATGGCGGGATAGGGGAATAGTTAGGACCTATGTTGTAGAACTTGCCCACTCAGAAAACATCCAGCCTCTCGTCAGGCATTCCCATGCTTCATATTAACATTCATAAGGATTAATAATGTATTTGAGATTTTGCTCCTTCCAGACAGTAGCTTTTATCTTCATTTGTCTATGTGAAAGCCTCAGCTTGAGTCCACATGTACTGTAGTCTGGTTAAACCATTGCACAATGGGAGTAGCCATCGTCTGCCTGCAAGGAGATGACTAGTCATCTGTCTGCATTAATATGCAATGAAAATCCACTCAGTATGAAGGGAAGCTTCACTAGAAACTCTCCAGGGGCCAAGTTTTTACATGGATTTTAAAACTCTGTACGGCACAGGACTAGTACTATCTGTCATTGTGTCTTGCATGCGATTAAAGGGCCAGTTCATCTAAAACTTTAGTGTCTTATGTTAACAAGCTAACAATAAACTTCACAAATAGCCTAGATATTTCGAGGATATATTTCCAAAGGGAGGAATTGACTGGCATTTCATGCTAAAAAAAAAAAGTGAAAAAATAAAATCTCACTTTTTGGCACAATACAAGCGTGCTCCAAAATTTGCCACTTGTTCACGCCACTAAAATGGCATAAACCTGGTCATAAGTTCTTCCAATTCTTCAATTAAGGCTGGGTTCACACGTCCATGTTGCGTCCGTAATGGACGGAACGTATTTCGGCCGGAAGTCCCGGACCAAACACACTGCAGGGAGCCGGGCTCCTAGCATCATAGTTATGTACGATGCTAGGAGTCCCTGCGTCGCTGCAGGACAACTGTCCCGTACTGTAATCATGTTTTCAGTACGGGACAGTAGTTCCACGGAGAGGCAGGGACTCCTAGCATCATAGTTATGCACTGTGTTCGGTCCGGGACTTCCGGCTGAAATACGTTCCGTCCATTACGGACGTAACATGGTTGTGTGAACCCAGCCTAAGTGTGGGATGAAAATACATTGGGCCCACTAGAGATTACTAGTGCATGTCCATATTTAATGTTTTTATATATTATGCGGTTATAACCACACATATGTCCTACCAGCACTACGGATTAATAGGTTATATTCGCATTAAACCCAACAAAAAGTTATAAACCCCTTGACATTGGTGGGACAAAGTATAATGTCAGAGGCTAGGCCCACCTGATGATCCTCTGATCCTCCGATGGGCTAGGCCTCGTTCACATCTGCATCGATCTTTCCATTGTTCTGCTTTACGATGGACACCATCGTCAGCCAACGGAACACATTGACTTAGGTTTTAGTGGTTTTACAGGATTCTGGTATTTTTTGGATGGATCTGTGACGGAGGCCCCTGACAGAGTCTCAAATGCAAAAGTGAACCAGGCCTTAGTCAGCCTCCATTTCATGTTGATTCCATTGCATCAAGATTACCGTACTAGATCACGAAGTTCACTGTAAGTAGTAACATGTACATCTCCTCTCAAGAGAACAACTTTATTACATATCTTTTCAATTCTGCTGAACTCCTAAAAATGTGACAGATTTAGGAGGCACAATTTTTTCATCATCACTTATCACTACTTGCTGTTCTTTGCTTTGGGACATTGCTTTGCTGTTCCCTGATAATTATTGGCAAGTTATATAGATGTATAAACCTATACGATACCTTGCTTATTTTTTTTTAACGGCTAGCAAAGATTATTACTTAGAGGAGTTGTCTGCAGATTGGCGAGCTGCTAAGTGTCAGGAGCACCCACTCAGGTGGACCCACCCCATTCCTGTATTACATGAAAAGCTATTCATTTAAAAGGCATTCATGTAATACTACATTTCCCCTGCAGTGGCCACTGCAGGGGAAATATTTAGCTGGCCATAATTTCAACTTACGACAACAGCCGACCGACGCGCGTTTCATAATCCGCACCAGATCACCCGACTGTCTTCAAAATAAAAAAAGGTTGTCATGATAACACAACTCCTTTAACTGTTTTTGAAAGAGAAAAAATTTCATGCAAAAGCAATTATTGAAAAGACTATAAGACTACAAATATACACTGATAGAAACCAATTTTATGTGTAGAAATCGGTTCATAATCTTTTTTCAAGACTTTTTACTTTTGAGATACATTATATACTTGAAACTTTTCACAATTGAAATTTTTGTGGTGCGGCTAAACTGGTCAATAAAATATAGTTGTTATATTATTATTATTATTATTATTATTATTTTTTTTTTTTTAAAGCTCGTATCACAAATTGTAGCATAAAGCCTGCAAAACCAAGCCAGTTATTTAGAGGCTTTTGGCAGTAGCTGCCTCTATTTTCTCTGGAGATTCTGTCCATAAATAAAAGCTGCCTAAAAAAAAAACAGTGATCCAAATGTATCCAAAAAATCCATTGAAAAATGCACAGTATGGAGTCCAAATAGGATTTCTGCCTAAAATATTTATTATTTTTGCCAGGTGAAAGATTATGGGCTATATCTCTGTGTCAAATAACCCATTATCTGATCCTTTTCATATACGGAGACATGCAAGGGACTAAATCCTTACTGGTCACCAATGTATACAGTAAATATAATTGTATCTACTTGGAATTATGGGAAAAACAAATGCTATTGCTATCATTGTATTCATCATTCTAATTCTTGATATTGCAAACATAGTGAAAATAATTAGTATTACATAAGATATTAATTACACTAACCCGTCAAATAATCTTTACACTACTCAACTTTCTCCTTAAAAATAGCACATCTGAGCAGTACACGGAGAGCCGAATGTTTCAAACAGCTGACACCCGCCTGCAACAGCCGGAATCAGAGATACCTCAGATCCCGCTCATTTAAGCCTTCAGATGCCGCGGTCATCTGAACAATTAAACAGAGGGAGGGGGTTTTATGCCGATTGGTTGCCATGGCAGCCGAAGGCCTATTGAAGGCTTCAGGTCTACCATCAGCGACCTACTATTAAAGAGGCTCTGTCACCAGATTTTGCAGCCCCTATCTGCTATTGTAGCAGATCGGCGCTGCAATGTAGATTACAGAAACGTTTTTATTTTTAAAAAACGAGCGTTTTTGGCCAAGTTATGACCATTTTCGTATTTATGCAAATGAGGCTTGCAAAAGTACAACTGGGCGTGTTGAAAAGTAAAAGTACAAGTGGGCGTGTATTATGTGCGTACCACGGGGCGTGTTTACTACTTTTACTAGCTGGGCTTTCTGACGAGAAGTATCATCCACTTCTCTTCAGAACGCCCAGCTTCTGGCAGTGCAGATCTGTGACGTCACTCACAGGTCCTGCATCGTGTCAGACGAGCCGGCACCAGAGGCTACAGATGATTCTGCAGCAGCATCGGTGTTTGCAGGTAAATCGATGTAGCTACTTACCTGCAAACGCTGATGCTGCTGCAGAATCAACTGTAGCCTCTGGTGCCGATGTGGCCGACATGATGCAGGACCTGTGAGTGACGTCACAGATCTGCACTGCCAGAAGCTGGGCGTTCTGAAGAGAAGTGGATGATACTTCTCATCAGAACGCCCAGCTAGTAAAAGTAGTAAACACGCCCCGATGTACGCACATAATACACACCCAGTTGTACTTTTACTTTTAAACACGCCCAGTTGTACTTTTGCAAGCCTCATTTGCATAAATACAAAAATGGCCATAACTTGGCCAAAAATGCTCGTTTTTTTAAAATAAAAACGTTACTGTAATCTACATTGCAGCGCCTATCTGCTGCAATAGCAGATAGGGGTTGCAAAATCTGGTGACAGAGCCTCTTTAAGCTTTTCCAGAGGCAAGGGATAATAGCAAAGCACAGTTAAATAAACATTGCAGTGTATTGCACAGGTGATCTAATGATCACATGATAAAGTCCCCTAGGGAAAGGAAAAAAGGAAAAAAAAAATTTGCATAAAATTTTTACAAATATAAAAAAAACAATAAAAATATCTTAAAGTTAAAAAAAAACATAATTGGTATCACCGCATCCATAACAGCCTGAACTAGTAAAATATAACATTATTTAACCCCCTCCTGATGAGTGCCGTAAAAAAAAAGTACTTTTTTTGGTCACCACCCTTCCCAAAAAAAACTGGAATAAAGAAGAATGGAGGAATCACTGTTTCTTTCCCATTCCACCCAACAAATATTTTCAAAATGATAGCTTGTCGAGCAAAAAGGCAAAGCCATTCTACGCTATGTCGATGGAAAAATAAATAAAGATTTGGCTTTTGGAATGCAAAGATGGAAAAAAAGCAAATAAAAAAATAAAAAATTGGCTGTGTCTCCAAGGGGTTAAAAAGAAGTAGACACAAGGAAAAGACACAACTCACTATACTCTTCCACAGCAGGGGAAATGCAGCATTACATGCCAGTCATTCAAATGAAAGGCTGTTCTCTCCATGTAATGCCCAGACGCGGCGATCCACCACAACGGGAGGATCTCTCTGATCAGGCTCATAGAGGGCGTGACCTAACAGGGCATATGAACAGGGGTCCTAAATATGTTTGGACTATTGCTTAACAACAGACACAGCAGATCCTGTGGTGTCAGCTGTTACAATGGAGGAGGGCGGATAATACATATTAACAAATGCAACCAGCATCTCTACTCCTAACGATGAAAATGGAAAGATGACCGTCATTCCTTAGTGCTGGATCATAGATTCCGCAGTATCTATTAATTTATCTATTGATATATGTATGCTTTCATGGAGGTAGTCAAGGAAAAGAAAGGGGTGAGGGCAGAGGAACTGTTATCTCCTTTCCTTATTTTTTTAAGTAACATCTTGTAATATCCTCATGTTCTCCAGCTGGTCTATTTGATATCCCTCACACACTTTATCAAAGCCCTCAAAAAAAATGAATCAGAAGTAATAGTCTATGAAACATACTTAGAAAGCTAAATATGCAACATAATGTACAATTCATGAAATTGCAACTTTAGAACCTCAAATCGAAGCTGAGAAGAGTTGATAGTAAGGGTATGTGCACACGACAACGCCAAATATGTCTGAAATTACGGAGCTGTTTTCAGGAGAAAACAGCTCATGAATTTCAGACGTTTTTACAAGTGCGCGCGTTTTTCACAGCGTGTTTTCTGGATGTAATTGGAGCTGGTTTTCATTGGGGTCAATAAAAAATGGCTCCAATTACATCCCAGGAAGTGTCCTGCACTTCTTTGGCGCGGGTGTAATTTTACGCGCCATCTTTTGACAGCGACACCTAAAATGACAGCTCGTCTGCACAGAACACCGTAAGACCCATTGCAAGCAATGGCCAGATGTTTGCCTACGTATTGGAGCCGTCTTTTCAGGCGTAATTCGAGGCGTAAAACGCCTCCATTACGTCTGAAAAGAGGTCGTGTGCACATACATACCCTAACAGGAAAGGAGGTTCTTTCCATCAAACATTGATAATTTTTAAGACTTGTCTGGAATAACTCATAATTTTGGAAATGTTAAATAATGCAAGACAACAAAGAACATCTATCACCTCTACAAATTTATCAAAACCTTTTATTGACTTGTTTTTATTATTTGCTATTTTTTAGGAGGTATTATCGATGAGTTGATCTGCGCCGGACCTGAGAACCGTAAAGGAAAGGATCTTCTCAAAATCCCATTTGAGTTGTATAAAAGTTGTCTTCCATTCACGACTTCGTTCCCAATGGCCAATATCAATCAACACGGTCAAGAACACAGGAATAATGGACGACACGGATATCATGGGGATCACATGGAAGGTAGTCTTCCTGAATGTGAACCGAAACCAAAGCCCAGGCCGGCCAACTTGAGGCATGCCATTGCCACTGTGGTTATCACCGGAGTAGTTTGTGGCATTGTATGTCTAATGATGTTGGCAGCTGCAGTCTATGGATGCGCTTATGCAGCAATAATGGCAAAATATCATAAGGAGCTCAAGGAGGTGGAACGTATGGCTTCTTCCACAGAACATGGGAGCCCTGAAGAGAAAGAACCTCTTGATGTTTCATTAGCCTAACCTGCCGACTATTAGTTTTTTTTCCGCCTATAAAGAAAACTGTTTATTGCAGAACTGTCCACTTTTTAACATACGTATTATTTATCCTATTTGACTGTGCATTTACTCTACTTTTTAAGAACTCTTGCATTTTAAATGATAAGTGTGCTTCCCCATCCAAAACGATAAGACTGGAATAGCTATTATTGTGTACTTATGACCTAGACACGATGGAGATAGCCATTTTGTCGGCATAACGAAGTAAAATCATTAAAATGCAACCAATCAGTTCTCCAGTATATTATTGTACGTCATCTCAGCCTATAATTCTACACTTCAGCAATATCACAATCCAGTGAATTATTGCATGGCCCTAAAAAATGGCCTCTTCTACAGAGTGTAGCTGATGGCTCAATTCCAAGAATTGTGAATTATATATTTTTTTAAAGTGAATCTCTAACTTTTAACACTAAATTGTTTTTAGGTAAAAAAAAACTCTCTGATGATTACTTTCTGAACATATCTTAATAGCAGTCAGTATTCTGTTTTTCTGATACAGAGCTCCATATCCCTTGCATAGATATAGAGTATGTAAAATAGTAAAATTCTGCAGATTGCAGTCACCACTAGAGGGGGCTTATTGCGTACTATTTATACATTGAACTCAATCATTAATCAATATGCAACAAGCTCCTAAGCCCCCTCCTAAACCTGTGGTTGCTGCAGACAGCGAGAATGATATCTTGGTTTGTCTAAGTTACAGATTGTATTCTACAGTAGTATTACACAGGGAATATTCAAATGAATGTAATGGGCAGCATGGTGACCTGAGTTCAAATCCGACCAAGGACAATATCTGTATGGAGTTTGTATGTTCTTGCCGTGTTTGTGTGGTTTGCCTTTGCTTATTCTGGTTTCCTCCCACATTCCAAATACATACAAATAATATTTCCAAATTATAAATTCTAGAGCAGTATTCTAAATATAATTCTGTTACAATTTAGGTGTTCCCATGATTAATAAATTATTATTTGGTGCAAAAGTAGAACATGTAATGATAAAAGTTAAAACAAGTACAGGCATTAAATCAGATCTGTCAGCTCTATTGTGCTACCCTATAGTACGGTAGCATAAGATAGATGGTGAGATGCTGAACTTTTAAATATATTGCTTTATATGATTGGATTTAGTATTTTTTTTAGTAAAAAGATGTTTAATGCTGCCAGGACTCCTAGAGAAAGCCTGTGAGCACTGGCAGATCTGCTTAAACCCATTAAAGGCTATGCACACCTTTCAAAGTGATATTTTATGTCAGTCATTGCGTTTGATGTAACTTTCAAATTAGTATTTATTAAAAATAATTTTAACTTTTTGAGATACAGCTGCTCTGTATCCTGCCTCTCACCCCAATGGCAAATGTTGGGGTAATAAGGTATCAGGCATGTTGGATTTCAACAAGCCCTATATTTTTTCCCACTGGAGATGAACCGCTGCCGGAGGGGATAACCAACAGCTATTTTATGTGTATGGCCAAAATAAGTAAAATGCTCGTTCTAATTAAATTGGATGGTCTTCATTAATAAATAAATAATCTGTGCTTTTTAATGACAGGTAATATTTATGTGTTACAATACAAAATTCTAACACCTAGCTTGAGTTTGTAGAGAATGTATTTGAGGAACAAACAAGACCCAGCATCTTCGTTTGACCTTGCATAGGTCTGTTTCTGCTTCTTGTTTTGTATTGTATGATGGTGGCATCTCTCTGAAGTGTTTGGAATGGCTTAGCTGTGGCATTGAACTGAAGCAGCTCCACTTCTTTTGTGTCGGGCACAGTTGAGTTCCTCAATATGAGAGCGTATCCAGAGGTCATTAATCATTGTCAATTGTGGGTGGCTGCACAGTACATACTGCACAGGTGGAGCTCTCGGCTTGCCCTGTACTGCATCCAAAGTCTAAGGAACCTTTATTCTGCTAGGATATGTGTTCAGAACGTTTTGTCATTTATTCTCTAGATGGAGCTTACAACGTATTACTATAACATAGTGTTAATTTAAAAGTAAAATTCCAACTAATGCAATTAAAGCTGCAGATTTTCCACAATCATTGTTTTTTTTTATCTATTTGTTTCCTGGTTTCTTGCAAAAGATGTCCCACCCCAGGGGTTTAGCTGCCAGATAGAGATAATACAGATGTAACAGAAATACATTTGTGAATTAACTTTGATAATTCTTCTGCATTTGCTGTATAATACAGTAAACTTATCTGCAGTTTTATTTAAAACCTCCAATAGAGCATGTTCATTATAGATGAGCCGGACTCTGAAAGTCCACAAGTTTCTAGATTCACAGTTCGGGGAACTTCATATTACGGAACTGTATTTTCATCATTTCAGGCAATAGAATCTTAAAGGTGGATCTGTATTGAGGCATCCACTGCCATAAATGACAGAAATATGGATCCTTTAACAAATTTTCTACAGTACATTTCCATTTATGGCTGCACATGTTTCTCTGGCCTTATCAACTGATCACTGGGGATTAAGGCCCTTTTACATGGACCAAATATCAGGCAAAGGAGCGTTCATAGAAACACTCGTTCCCCATTATTGCACTGTGTAACAGGGCAACGATCAGCCGATGAATGAGCAAACGCCCATTCATCGACTGATCGGCTACTTTAGGCGACCAATAAAACCTCTGCTAGTCGGCAGCAGATCTCCCTGTGTAAAAAGGGAGAGGCGATGCCAACATAACTGAACTGTATGGGGAAGAATGATCATAGTAACGATCGCTCGTCCCTATACATAACTGATCATTGCTCATTGTGAAAGGAACAAACAAGCACCGATCAACGAGCTGTCTCGTTGATCTGTGTTCGTTTACACCGAATATACCTGCCCAGATCGACCCATATAAAGGACCTTTAGGGAAGCTAGACCAGTGGCAATCAGATAAGTACAAGGTAGCAATATTATATTAAAGGGTTATCCAGATGGGACAACCACTGACCCCTTTCCACTATGCATCCATTAGAATAACAGAAACCTTATACTTTAAAGTAGAGTCTGCTATACAGAGCCTTGCCTTTTTACTGTGTTAATGTGAGTCCTAAGATTATATAGCTATAATATGACATATTTTACAGATTTTTTTTTACATAAAGATAAAATTACAATAAACTAAAGCTTACAGTTACCCAGTTTACTTTATTTTGCTATTATAATTTATTTTTGTTTTAGTAAAAACGAAAAACTGGAAGAAATACATATCTCGTTTTGTCTATAACCCATTGTTATGTCTTCCTATTGTCAGATAATTTACAGTTATGAAACTTTTTATGAAATCCTGAATATAGGAATAATGTGACACTGTCACTATTTGTTGATTATTGTCATTGCCTAAATCAAAGGTTATAATTTCTTCCAGTATATGCTTTGCTCCAGGCTCTATGATCACTAATTACTGTTGAGTCTTGGTAAAAAACAAACACAAGAATAGGACCGAATTCATATGGCAGAGGATGACAAAAATCCTGAAACCGTCCACGGGCTTTATTTCTAATGGTTTCCACATTTGTCCTGTTTTTATATTCTGGTGACACTTTGTTTTGTAACCAAGTAATGAGAAAATCCTGTTGACTTTTTCTAGATTTCAACCATTCACATTTGTTGATAGTATTTTAATCACCATCCTGTCGTGTTTATAAAAGGTTTCGATAAACCCATGATTTCTTTGATGTTTTTGAAATTATTTTAAACAGAATTTAGTTTCCCTTTGCTAAATAGCCAAAATAATATTTACAGAGCTTCTGGCTATGTGGAGAAGATTAAACACACATACAGTTGCAAAGATATTTGTCAATTAGGAGTTGACTGGAATGGATACAACTTGTAGGGCCTCAATAATCAAAACTTTTGAAGAGAAAAACTGCCCTTGCGGACCAGAGCCCTAATAAAAGCTCAGCTCTAAATTTCTTAAGTTATCACTTAAGCCTCTAGTTGCTTCTAACTGGCACAGAGGGCCTATTGTGGTGAGGCGCACCCTACATATACTGTAGTACAATCTTAATTTTATCTTCCTAATTGACAGATATAAACAATTTAGTCAGTGCAAATGCACCCATTAATTCTTTATTTGACCTGAAACGCACTATCTGGTATGAAATTGCATTTGGATTGACTATAATACATATACCCATGTTAATAGGACTTTTAAGAATAAGTAGTCAAATGTGTGTGCATGTGGAATAAAATTAATTCTGTCCTTTATACTATATTACTGGTATCCTGCTTTTTTTTTTAGCATTTTTCCACTCTTCATACTCCATCTCAAATTCTTAGTTTCCCCTGATATAGTGGGTGGAGCTTAACTGCTATCATACCTTACATACACAGCACACATAAAAAAAGAGAATATTCCCTACACAGCACACATAAAAAAGAGAATTTTCTGCTCCTCAATCTCTTTGTAGCACACCCTCAGCAACACCATGGCGGACATCATACAGAAGTAATGAACGGTGTAGATGTAAATCCAGCACTGTTGTGAGGTAGAACACTTAATAGAAGCTGCAGCACCATCTCTGTGTGTCTCTGCTTCTCTTTCACACTCTGGTCCTGCCTCCTCTTCCCAATCCTCTCTCTATAGACTTATATGGGCAACTTGTAACCTGATTCATCTGTGAGCTGATAATCTATCTCGTCTCTCAAGATGGATTTTAGCAGTGAATTAAGAGTGACTGATCAGTGCAGGAGGCAAGGGGAGAGGAGAAGTGACTGATAAGTGAAGAAAGAGGCCTTTTTCCCTAATAAGATATATTACAAAGTTTCTTATATTCTCTTGTACTATTGATTTATGAAAAGTCTGTTGAAAGGTTAATAACTATTTATATTGCACCAATAAAACAGGAGAGGGTAGATGGCAGAAATTGTGCCTAATTTATTTAAAGTCAGCTGAACATTTGCGCCAGTAATTTACGCTTTTATTAACCCTTATCTTTTATAAATATGTCTGGTACAACTTGACCACAAAACTTTTCTTGTCTGTTTTCTGTTTAGGAGTGAGAAGACAAATGTTGCAAATTTGGTGCAATTTTACATGCAAAATTTTAACCTATGCAATATCTGCCAAATCACGTGTAAACTGAATAATAAATGTGGTCCACGCATCCTCTCTTCTACATGAGAAGAAATTGGTACTATATACAGTATTGCAGGTGAATCTTGGGGTACCGTGCTTGAATTGGGGCCAGGAGATTCAGGTTACACCGCTGTTCAGATTACTTTTTCAGTAGCTAAACACTACTTGTTCCACGGCCCATACAAGAAACTTGAGGTAGGAGTTAAATGGTTAAACTTTAGTAAATGGAAGGAGTGATGTGTTAGTGACTGGGGTAGGTTCATTATGTGCTTACAGGGACCTATGAGTAATTTATTAAGTAGCTCGATAAAAACAAAAGAAATGCAAAAGTATTGAGCACCAGAATATTAAGGATGAGCGCTGTGGTGTTGACTAGAAGGAATAATCCGTAACATTGTTCCTAAATGTTTATTACAAAGGTTGATAGGATTTCTCTAGAGTTACAACCATTGAGAGCCCTTACAAATGCTGATGAGCTTATTTGCATGATGTGATCCATCACAGTTACCTCAATGGGCCTGTGTGGTTTGTCAAGATGGAAGAAAAGCTTCGCTGTCATGTTCAATTAATCCTAAAGAATTATGTTACATACAGGTCATGTCTCGCATCCTATCCCTCTGCGGGAATTGCTAACAATGTCTATGTATATATCAAGGTAACAGCAGTGAACTGTGAGAAGAAGACCTTTAGCATGATACAAACCATGCGCTATGTCCGAACAACTTTCCTTGACTGTCTTATTGGGTACTGCCGGCTCTTACTATAATTGCTGCCCTGGTGATAAAAGAAACCTAGTGTGTTAGCATGTAAGACAATGCCCAGAATGAATGCTGGAATGACCAAATAAACCCATTTGAACCAAGAAATTTTTGGCCTAGAGGGTCACACACAATGGGGCAGATTTATTAATACGGTATCAAATTCACACAGCATAGAATTAGACTAGATGCACCAAATTTATCACAGTGGCTCAAGCTGGATAATAAATTTGGCACGCACCATTAGACCATTCTGTCTAACTTTGTACCACCTCTTGGTTGGCTTACTTTTTTTGCGCCATAATTTTAGAACAATTTGGTGCATCTTAAGCCACAACCCCTTTACAAATACGACATGCCCCCTTGTCGAGCTGGTCGCAAACATTTGTTATTTTTGGCACATATCATTGATAAATTTGTCTAAAATTATTTGCGTTAAAAAGAAAGTTCAACTTAGGTAAGATTTGTGGTTCAACACCAATATTGAATCTGCCACAATGTTTTAATTTTTTTTATCTTGGCATTCCAGAATTTATCTTTTTTCCCTTTTGTGTCGTAGCTGTATGCAACTTGCATGACCGAGAACTAATGTTTGATTCCTCCGGCGCGGCGGTCACAAGTGTCACCCTCTGCTCTGAGTGATGGCTCTAGCGGCCAATCAGGAGACTGCTAGAGCCGTCACCCAGAGCCAATTGGCGGGGCGAGGCTAGCAGCGTAAAGTGCAGGAGCACTTGCACATCAATTCCTGTCTCAGAGGCACTTGGGATCTGTTCACCAGGGGCATTAAACGTTGGTTTCTTGGTTGCATAACCGAGACAAAAGGTGAAACCCCTGATCTAACTAAGAAGACCATGAAGGAACTTTAACCAGCACATTTCCAGGACTCTAACCTTCAGATAGGTGATTTTGCCCCACTTATTAGGGCCACCTATTAAATAAAAGGTATATATATATATATATATATATATATATATATATATATATATATATATATACATAAGAAATCCCACAGCACTCCAATGTAGCAAAAAAAAGTGGTTTATTCAGTCGACACACAGCTGCAACGTTTCTGTCCTATTATTGGACCTTTTTCAAGCGTGCTTGAAAAAGGTCCCATAGTAGGACAAAAACGTTGCAGCTGTGTGTTAACTGAATAAACCACTTTTTTTTTGCTACATTGGAGTGCTGTGGGATTTCTTATATATTTATCTACAATCCTTGGATTGGGATTACCCGCTTGCACCCGTTACCATTTTGGATTTGGACATTGAGAGCTGCTTATCTCTGCTTGTATATAAATATATATATATATATATATATATATATATATATATATATATATATATATATATATATATAATAAATTATATTATATATATATATATATATATATATATATATAAATATACAGTATATAATTCATTTGAATTACAAAAATCTTGATGAGAGTCATCATTTTTATATACGATATAAAGCTGTAATTCTGCAGCAATGGAAAATGAGGTTAAACTTGGAGCTAAGTCATTATGTAACACAGTAGTCAGACAATCTGCAATTCAGCTGTACTTTTATGTACAAATAAATTATAGAACATATTGTTCAGTGGTTTATGAACCATGTAATTTGAGGGGTCACCTAACTAGCAATTTGGTAATATGAAATATTGAGATGTCTTTGTAATTGCATTGGTGAAACACTCCTAGATTTAAGGCATTAAACCGCTGTATTGCAATTACCGTTATTATTAAATGAATCACTTGTACGCGGCCAAAAGTAATTTTTGGTTTACCAGACCAATACAGATGAGAATTGTTTTCCAGTGGAGTTTTAGAAGTGGCTAAAAAGACTCCTGTGTGTGGCATACAAGAACCCATCAGATACTTGCGTAGTTTATTAAATTTAAATATCCTCCATTGTAAAAAAAAAAAAAAAAATCTTAGTTATTTGATGTGACAATTTATTTATGCAAAAAAGAACAAACATAAAACAGCAAAAAAAAATAATAAAAAAAAATTGGAATTTACCTGCCACTACTGGTGATTTTCGGTCATCTAGAAGCTGAATGGCTGTACTAGCTGTAACAACCGTACTTCTGTTCAATGAACCTAAAATTGAAAATAAAAATGTTACATTTTCCAGAAGGAATAAGCATAGCAATTAAAGAGGATCTGTCACTAGTTTATTAATGCCCCATCTCCTAATCTAATAAACGCTATGATGCTGATAACTACAGAGTAATTTTTTTTCCAAAAACTTTTATTATTTGTAAAGTTATGAGCATTTTAATAAATATGCTATTTTGGCTATACTTGCCAAATAGGAGGTCACTCTTTCTTTTCACTCTGAGCGGAGTAATGTTTTGTCTATGACGTGTCAAATTGTCATAAGGCTTCTCCCCCTTCCCTGCCCAGCAACACAGCGTGATCATATAGTATACAGCTTCCATTCCCAACTCTATTTTCAACTGGTGATAGCTCCAGTTGTTTCACAGCTAGAACTGCGGTCCCATCTTTCATATGCCACCAGAACCACCGTTCGAGGTGGTCCACAGCCGGAGATACAGTGAAGGAAATAAGTATTTGATCCCTTGCTGATTTTGTAAGTTTGCCCACTGTCGAAGTCATGAACAGTCTAGAATTTTTAGGCTAGGTTAATTTTACCAGTGAGAGATAGATTATATTAAAAAAAAAGAAAGAAAATCACATAGTCAAAATTCTATATATTTATTTGCATTGTGCACAGAGAAATAAGTATTTGATCCCTTACCAACCATTAAGAGTTCAGCCTCCTCCAGACCAGTTACACGCTCCAAATCAACTTGGTGCCTGCATTAAAGACAGCTGTCTTAAATGGTCACCTGAATAAAAGACTCCTGTCCACAGACTCAATTAATCAGTCTCACTCTAACCTCTACAACATGGGCAAGACCAAAGAGCTTTCTAAGGATGTCAGGGACAAGATCATAGACCTGCACAAGGCTGGAATGGGCTACAAAACCATAAGTAAGACGCTAGGTGAGAAGGAGACAACAGTTGGTGCAATAGTAAGAAAATGGAAGACATACAAAATGACTGTCAATCGACATCGATCTGGGGCTCCATGCAAAATCTCACCTCGTGGGGTATCCTTGATCCTGAGAAAGGTGAGAGCTCAGCCGAAAACTACACTGGGGGAACTTGTTAATGATCTCAAGGCAGCTGGGACCGCAGTCACCAAGAAAACCATTGGTAACACATTACGCCGTAATGGATTAAAATCCTGCAGTGCCCGCAAGGTCCCCCTGCTCAAGAAGGAACATGTACAGGCCCGTCTGAAGTTTGCAAATGAACATCTGGATGATTATGAGAGTGATTGGGAGAAGGTGCTGTGTTCAGATGAGACTAAAATTTAGCTCTTTGGCATTAACTCAACTCGCCGTGTTTGGAGGAAGAGAAATGCTGCCTATGACCCAAAGAACACCATCCCCACTGTCAAGCATGGAGGTGGAAACATTATGTTTTGGGGGTGTTTCTCTGCTAAGGGCACAGGACTACTTCACCGCATCAATGGGAGAATGGATGGAGCCATGTACCGTCAAATCCTGAGTGACAACCTCCTTCCCTCCACCAGGACATTAAAAATGTCTCGTGGCTGGGTCTTCCAGCACGACAATGACCCGAAACATACAGCCAAGGCAACAAAGGAGTGGCTCAAAAAGAAGCACATTAAGGTCATGGAGTGGCCTAGCCAGTCTCCAGACCTTAATCCCATCAAAAACTTATGGAGGGAGCTGAAGATCCGAGTTGCCAAGCGACAGCCTCGAAATCTTAATGATTTACAGATGATCTGCAAAGAGGAGTGGGCCAAAATTCCATCTAACATGTGTGCAAAACTCATCATCAACTACAAAAAAAGTCTGACTACTGTGCTTGCCAAAAAGGGTTTTGCCACCAAGTATTAAGTCTTGTTTGCCAAAGGGATCAAATACTTATTTCTCTGTGCACAATGCAAATAAATATATATAATTTTGACAATGTGATTTTCAGTTTTTTTTTACAAAATCAGCAAGGGATCAAATACTTATTTCCTTCACTGTATGTGAGTTTTAAGTGATCCCCTTCCCTCCAGCCTCAGTCTCTTACACAGTGTGAGGCAGCTTCATGCTGATAGGACAGCATCAGGGGCTGTGAGGTAGCTGCACCTCAGGGGAATCGCTGGGGTTGAGACCCACTTGTCAAGTATAGGCTCATTGGCATAATTAGAAAAAAGCTCATATCTTCTAAAATAATAAACTTTTTGGGACACCATTTTCACTCGCATTATCAGTTTGACACCTCCTATTAGATTAGCTAGGAGATTGGGCATTACTGAACTGGTGACAGATCCTCTTTAACTGGTATTTATAGATTATACAGTCTTCTTATGCTAGCAGTGCAATGTTATCATAATTAAAATGTTTATGTTTGTAAATAGGATAGAATGTACTGGCTGTAAAAATGGAACCATAATGGGGACTCACTTTACCCCATCGTTTTGAAATGTAATTGCATTTTTGTACAAATGTGCTGTAGACTGTAGAAAGGGATTTCTTATACTTCATTAGTTAAAAAAATGTAAAACGTTCATGAAGTTTTTTTGAGACCCTTTATGCTACAAAATGGCTTATACTGTATTCACTGTGAAAACAGAAATGTAATGGAGGACACATTTTGACCCATAATTTTGAAATGTAATGGTATTTTTGTACAACATTGTTGTTAAACTATTAATATTAATTATATTTCATTAGTTTAAATATTTTAAATGAATACAAATGTTTTTATCAAGTATTTGTGAGAGCCACAATGGTCAAACACAGTTTCAACTGTTTCACTAGCAATTGTTGAACTGCAAGCTTGTTATAGGCCTCATCTGGTTATTAGTATAATTCAATATTAATCTTAATAAGTGTTGATCTATACAAAGTTGTAATGGGTTATGTTCATCAAGTCCATATTAAATCTCCCTGTAAAGATTTTGTTGATAATTAACCCAGTGGCGACATGTGCCATAGCCCCTTGGTGACATGTGCCATAACCCCTTGGCGACATGTGCCATAACCCCTTAGCGACATGTGCTGCCAAGAGAAAGTATGGAGTGGGCTCACGGGCTGATCCCGCTTCATACTCAGCAGGTGTCGGCTGTATGTTACAGCCGATACCTCACTGCAAAGGCTGAATTTGTAGACAACTATGACCACGGCCATTTAACCATTTAGATGCCGTGGTCAATAGCGAGTATGATATCTAAGCCATTAGAAAGGAGGACTGGCCCCCTCTGACAGCCCTTCCACCCACGATGCTATCGCAGATGCTAATGGGTGTCATGACATCCTGGGGGCCTGATGAAAGCCCCCAGGTCTGTCATCTTTCTGCTCCTGTTAAGCCCTGACAAAAAATACTATATCAATTTGGTATCACCGTAATTGTATTTACCTGCAGAATAAATCAAACATGTTGTTGTTACCGCACGGTGAATGCCATAACAACACAACCCAAAATACAATGGAGGAATCACATTTTTTCCAATTCCACCCCATAAAGAACGTATTTTCAGTTTCCCAGTACATTATATGATACTTTAAATGGTGAAATTAAAAACGACAACTCTTCTCGCAAAAAGACAAGCCCTCATGCTGATGAAAAAATAAAAAAAGGTATGGCTTTTGGAAGACGGAGAGAAAAAACATTAATAAAACATGACTGCAGTGCCAATGGGTTAAATTAATTTGCAAACAAATACAAAAAGCATATGTTCCTTTGTGGGGGTCCCAGCTCAGATAGAGGTGTTAAACAGAGGGAGGTGAATGCATATGTGGGTAGACTGCTTGTCTACAGGGCCCTCATAGGTCCAAAAATGTCTAAAGTCCTCTATAAAGTTCAAAGGAATATGTAATACTTCAAAGCCATCCCTGTCAACCCAGCTATTTATTTGTGATCAGAGAGATTAGCCGCATCTCTTGTCTCAAACAGAGAGATTTTCGGCTTTTGTAACCCACAGAATAACATATTGGTTCAAAATATTAATATTTCCTGTCCATGTTTGATATGCTTAGTTTGGTAAAATATATGCTTTGGAATTTACTGTTCATATTATCTCACTGGGAGATTCCTATGAGAAGATATGAGATAAGCTAGAATTATGTCCGGCAACCTTTCTCTTGAGTATTTAATTAGCCTTCCTTCTCTTACATGACAAAGGAGAGGGATGAAGGGGTCTATCTGGGACTCTTTAAAATCTTATGTCAAGAGACCAATGGCGTCAGACACAGGAGATGCGACCGTTTTGTCCAAATTCAAACTGTTCGGCTCAGTAGGATCTTTCACCGATCTATTATTAATAGGTCTGCCATTCTTTATTTTATTCCTTTTTCTTTTTATAACTGTTGTACTTGTTATGCTATAGTCTTTGTAACCTTTTTAAGCACTGTATTTATTTTATATTAAAAATTAAAATGAATAAATGTATCCCTTACTACAACCTCAAAGATAAAAAGCATTGCATAGCTGTGTTGATCCTCTGAATGCCAGTGTGCTAGTAGTTAACCTGGTTAATGCTAGACACATTCAGTGTGTGCCTGTGTGTACTTGTGTGTTACCAGGTGGCACCGTTTTGTGTGGATGTGTAGACTGGTTTTGGGGGCTGCTTAACTCGTTTTTAGCCTAATGTGATAGGTGTACATGAGAGTTAGTGTGGAAAGCTGATTAACCCTTTACAAGTCACATGTGCATTAAGTGTTGATTATAACTGATACCAAGTGGTGATTGGTTTAACTAAGAATGCAAATGGAAAGATTTGTGACCAGTTTTATGTTTATTATTTCTGTTTTTGGCAGTTTTTAACTTTCACGACAATTGATTACATCACAGTTTTATTGCCTTGATGAGTGAAGATAGGGCATTCTCTAGGCATCTTCTTGGGTATCAAGTATTCCTGATGCATTAGACTTAACAGTTTTCTAGTGAATTGTTAGGCACAATTATTATTGGTTACAGCTACAAGATACAAAGGAATTAACAAAGAGTCAAATAAACTCACAAAATAGCAGGCACTGTGGGGCATATTTATTTAGCCTCTTAGCCATCTGCTCCGCTGGAGTAAGATGCAACAAATTTATTAACAGGCAAGACACTTCTTAATAATTCAATCACATCTTTCCGCTGGCCATGCACCATAATGTGGCACAATGTCCGCCATCCATTTTGCCCCTCAATCAGACACAAAATTTAAAAAAAGATATTAATCTCACCTATTTGCTCCTCTTCTCCCCTCCGGGTCCCCTCAACATTCCAGCATGGCTCATACAAGGTCCAAATGCAACGCAGCACTCAATGTCATCAGTGTTGAGTCGCATACAGCGTCAGTACATTGTATGAGCCGTATCATGCTAAAGGGACCTGGAGACGAGAGGATGAGCGGTGAGGTAGGCATTCATTTTTTATTTATGTCTTATGGGGAAATGGGGGTTGGTCAGGTAGTAGGTAGTCTGATCGGGGGGCAAGGTAGGAGGCCCAACCTGGCTACACCCCATAGAGTGAAATCTATGCCAGCTGGCATAGATTTCGAGTATAACTCATGCCCGTATTCTGGCATACATTTCCATAAATGTGTTGGGGCACTGTGACCCCGCTACTTTTGTAAAGCCATGGGCCCCACAAAAGTGGCGAGGGCGGCGTATGAAAAAAGTCACAATTTGAACAGCAAAATTGTGACTTTTGGACCCTCTTGCGACGTTTCTACGCCAGAAAACTCACGTAGAAAGGTTGATACAATTCCCCCTGTATGATTAAGAGATACATATATGAATGTAATGCACAAATGAGATAAAACAAGACCTAATCTCCTAGATTAGATTAAATTATAATCTTATAATAATGGTGCGGCATTTACTAAACCAATAGTTTATATTCTTTTCTGCACATCTGTAACTTTATGTTCCAAAAATACTAAAGATCTTCTGAGTTATTGCAACATTGCAGAAACACAAGTTGTTAAACTCAATTTAATGACTGGTAGTACAGTGAGAATTTTGACGTGACATGAGGTCCGGGCCCATCTCCATACATTTTGGCCTTTGGCTGATTCCTTGTACTGTACGTGATTTATATTACAAAAAGTCTACTTGGCCAAATTATGAAAACATTATATCTATTTAACAACACCATCCTCTCGATAATCTGGACATTCTCAAATGGAGATGTCTTGGCTACAGAATCAAAAGTTTATTGAAATGAGAACATTGAAGACTGGGATTTTATTATGCGGTTCTTGAAGACAAGACCCAGGAACCAGTACTTCAGCTCACCAGATGCTGGATAATTGCAAGCCCTGCCCATTAACAGTTGCAAAATACTAACCAATTTTCTCTATTTAAACATTACAATTTAGCAAAATAGTCTTTAGAAATGCAGATATTTCTAAACAAGGCTGATTTATGGCATTTTGATAAGGATTAAGAATCCAATTTGATGTCAGTGTATAAGAAAATTAAGTTTACAGTGATGCTTTATGAGTTTAAACGGTATGTAGTATTTAATTGTGAAATTAGATTTTTGTAAGTAACTGAATAATTTAAACATTTTTAAAGAAAATATACAAAGGTTTTTGAAGAGTACGTCCACATTTGAACTACATTTTACAATCAATATATACAATTAAGTAACTTAAAAAATACATTTCTTTACTTGCACTAAAGTTTAATGATGTATTATTTCCCTTAGCTGCATTCACAATTATTCAGACTTAAGAGATGAAGAGAGATTTCAGCTCTGAAGCCCGAATAGTCAGTCTCTATGCAGACACTGAACAAACAGATAATGTCAAGAGATTTCAGCTCTGAAGCATTAATAATAGCAATTGCAGTTCAGGGAAATAATTGCAATTGTTTAGTGTCTGCATAGAGACTGCCCTGGCTATTTGCATTCTGATCTTTACACCAAGTACAGTACAATACTGATGTAAAAAAAATTGTATAATTGCGGTATATCATCTCCGCCAAGCTGTTAGCGTGTGCCTGTCAACAAGCTTGTCGACTGTTTATAATAGAAACCAGCAGAATTGTGAATGTGGCTCTGGACTACAATTTAGGATGCCAATCAGAACCTTTGCAAGATAAATAATGTCATGTTTTTGCAATGTTACACAACATTTATGTGGATCGGATCTATGTATAAACTGTAAAATGTTGTTGTTTATAGGTGGCCATACACTTTAAAGCATTCAGTTATAAAAAAAACAACAATATTACCTATAATATGGTCATTAAAGGCTATGTAAATCGTTGAAAGGGATTATTTTATTTTTATTTCTTAATAAAAAGGTCAATCAGTGTGTTTGGTGCAATAATATATAATAATAGTTTACAATAATTTATAATTCGTTTTTATTAAAAATGATTTTAACTTTTTGAGATACAGCTGCTTTGTATTCTGTATACAGAGCAGCTGTATCTTACGCTAAATCCTGTATCTGTCAGGTCAGCGGGACTGACAGGTTCAGGGACTGCGGGTCCTGTGTGTCTCTGACACGCAGGATCCACCTGTTATCCATCACATCTAAGTTCATAACTTAGATGTGATGGATAACAGGTGGATCTTGCGTGTCAGAGACACGCAGAACCCGCTGACACCGAACCCATCAGGTTCAGCGGTTCAGTTTAAATTAACATTTAAATAGGACTTTTCACCTCTTCTGACATGTCTATTTTTATTGATAATTGTATTCCCCATATTTCTGGAGCATCTTTACTTAGAACTTTACATTTTGCTATCTATGGATAAATCGACAACTAGGTGTTACCAGTTGGAGGGTGTGTCCCTACACAGACTGACATTGTCCAATCAGTGCTCAGATTCTCAGACAGTGTACAGACACCCCCCTTTGAAAAGGGGAATGGTAACACCCAGTTGTCAATTTATTAATACATTTCTAGAAGGAATAACAAAGAAACTTAAAATGCAGAATTATAAAAAAAGATGATCCAAAATTGGTATTTTATGGGGAATACAATTATTTACTAAAACAGACTAAATCAAAACTTTACCAGGCAAACTCTGTAACAAATGCAAAACAGTAAGTTTAACATCTATATATGGAAACTGATTTTGAGAAAAGATCACTTTAAAAACTTTGTTTAATGAAATAATATAGTCAGTAGCATGGCGTCATGAAAGGTGAACAGGAATCTGGACAGACACTGGCAATGGATGACAAATACTTAGATTTTTCCACGGCATCTGATAATATGCCACACAAACACACCTTTTTTAATGGGATGCAAAATGGCCTAAAAAACTACATCCAAAGTGTAGTCTTAAAATGGCTCATGCTCAAATAGGAGACAAATTATTGCACATAAGTATAGTACCCCAGGGTTCTTTACTGGGCCATTTAACCTGTTCATAAATAATGATGGAGTTGGGATTAATAATACATTCTCAGTTTGTAGTTGACAACCAAATCTCAAGTGTTACTGTACTGGCTGAATAGGCAGAAAAACTCCAATTGAGATAAAAGTTGTCCAAGCCTGCTGATTTCGGTGGGATCAGCCTACAATCTATGGTGTATAGGGACCTTCTGACTGTCCACCAATGGCAGATATTGGGAAAAAGAGGAATCGGGCATTATGGATTTTTCCCTCTCCCGACCTGGCCGAGCTGAGCGTGCAATTTTCTGTCAGATTCGGGGGATACAGATGTTGGCCAGCAGCAATGTCAAGTTTGTGGCCAGCTTAGATATACCACTTAGGCACTATTCACATCTATGCTTATGTTCATAATAGCTTTGCCGGATTCATTGTTTGACGGATCCCAAAGCACCCGACAGAACTCATTGACTTATAATGAGATTCGTTGTAGTTTTGTAACGGTCTCCACCATTTTTATGGCAAAACCAGCACTGCATGAAGCTATATTCTTGCCATCAAATCTTATGGTGCTGCCAACAGAGGCTCCGAATGGTGCCTCCAATGCAACTGTGAATACAACTTTATACCGAGCACAACTCCCATGAGGTACTGTACGCTGGGTTATTGTTTTTATACTAATAACACTTGAAAAATACATATAAAGATTTGTGTGTACAAGTCTTGTAGAAACAGACACTGTGAGGTCTGTTTTTGGTAGCATTCTCTTAAGCCTCCTAATGCATAATATATTTTCTGGAAACGGTTATTCTGTACTGGACTCCAAGAATAAAGATCTACTCTATTTGTGTGAGAAGTTAAGAAATTATTCGGCAGATATTGTTGCTGCATCCCATCTTTTCTCTTCACAAAGACCAAGAAATGCTGTAAATTATTATCCCAAAAATGTTGTCATGTCTGAAAGTTGTTTTTTCATTTCATTTTAGGTCAATGGGCAGCACTAAATTCCAGCCAGTTGACGGGAGAACCTCTGAATGAGTTTCATTACTGCTGGCTAGGACCTGTGGCCCATGCCCAAAAATATTCTGTTCTCATTTTATAACAAATCTACATTTTGTGTCAGCTTTCGGGAACTAATCCAGCCCCTCTGTCTAATTTCAACTTGCACTGTAGCATTTCAACCAAGAATCTCCGTGCCTTGTCCACCAAACTTAAGTGTTCCAGTACCGGTGAACAAGCCAAGAGTAGTCAATGAATTGCATATATTTCCATTACAATGAATAAATTATATTAATGATGAGATGCAATGAACACAACGTCCTGAGTTAGGATGCTTCTCACAGGGGAAGGTTATGGTATTAATTTATTTTTGAATGCGTACATTTTTTGGTGTATTTTTATACTGTATTATGCTCTTTCCAAAAATAATGTCTCAGAAACATAAAATACAATATCCTATTGAGAGAAGCCAGGACCAGATCTACATGTTCTGTATTATATAAAGATCAGACATCTTAATGGACAAGTTGATAGTATTATCAAGTATTGACTAATATACACACACGTTAAGAAGTCAGTAGACAGGGTTTTGAAGCCTCATAAAAAGTGTCTAGATTAATGGCAGGAATCCATGGTAGATATTTATGAATGAATAATATAGTAATATATTAAAAGATAACATTGTGTGATGTCTTCTTGCATTATATTCATGTCAGTTATAGCTCTTGAAGGACACTAAATGTAAATGTCCACCATTAAACACCATTTTTTTTTTACTAAATATGTTTACAATTCTGCGCTGCTTCATTTCTTAATATATTTTTGTACCATTTGAAGCTCAGTTCTTCTGACACAGAGCTAATCTGTCCAGAAAGACATAGACATAGGTATAAAAGATAACATACTGTCTGCCTGCACCCACCAATAGAGGGAGCTAAGGAGCTTACTGCATACTGTTATACATTGAACTCCTAAGCTCCCTCTAGTGGCAGCTGCAGCAGATAGCATGTTATCTTTTAAATCTATATCTATGCAAGGGATTTGGAGCTCTGTTTTAGAAAAACGGAGCTCTGATCGCTATAAAGATATATTAAGAAATTAATCAGCACATAATTTTTAATCTAAAAACAACATGATGATGATAAAACATATATTATTTGTATGTAATGTGCAGTTAAAGCAATCTACAAATCAGCATCTACACCTATAAAACTTCCACATTGACCAACATTATAACTTACAATTTATGGTACCCATATGTTTTGTCATTGCACTTTTTTCCTATATAGAAGAATACTGTATGGAAATGGGAGTTTCCCTAAACGGGCGAAGAATAATTACAATCTGAATTTTGGGGTAGCATTGGAGGCCATGAAAATATACATTTTCCTTCATGTTGTTAAGAACCATTATTGCTGTATCTATACTGGACTGTTGATTTCATGGATCAATGTATGATGTATCTACCCTCGGATATCCCCCTAAGGCCAAGATTACACACAGAGATTTGATAGAGATTTGATGCAGGTTTTTGTGCAGTTTTTGAGCCAAAGCCAGAAGTGGATCTAAGAGGAAGAAAGTATATAAAGAATAGATTAACGCATCTCCTTTTTTTTTGGTGTCCACTCCTGTGCCTGGCTGAAAAAAAATTGCCAAACATGACATGAAAACTATGTGAGCGATCCTAACCTAGGGGAGCATTCTTGTGTCTTTTTTTTCTTTTTTTTTCTAACACCAAAAAGAACATAAACCCCAAAACAGAATCTAGTCTTACAAATCTTAAACTCTTAAACCACCTTAGGCCAGGATCACAGTTTTTTGAGCCAAAGCCAGAAGTGGATCCAAAAGGTAGGAAAGGTGTAAAGAAAATATTGATGCCTCGCTTTTGTTTCTTCTCCTGTGTTTGGTTAAAAAAAACGGAGCCAAAAACTGCACCAAAAACAGCATCAAAGTTTTTTTTAGCCAAAGCCAGAAGTGGATGAGAAAGAAAGGAATGGTGTAAAGAAAAGACTGATGCATCTCATATTTTTTGTGTCCATTACTCTGTTTGGCTAAAAAAACAAACTGAGCCAAAAACTGCATCAAAACCGTGTGTATGATCTTTGGCCTCAAACTGGACATTTACTCTTATATCTACAATATCCAGCATATCTATCTTTTAGAATTGCCACCATTCACAACATATCAACAGTCATCATGGAGAGACTGTACCATTCTTTGCGTCCATTTTTGCAATCGTTGAATGTTTTTGGGTCATTTGTGTGATCTTAAAATGTTATTGTGAGAGGACACATAACCTCACAGATGGTTAATAGATTGAGAAAATATTCTGCATCATGTGTGAATGTTGTTAGGATATAAGACAAGAGACGGGTCACAGTGGAAGATGAGTAACAGGCCGGCAGCTGTAGTGTTTGAAGAGATTATAAGAAGGAAGTAGGAGGATGAGAGTCCAGATAAAAGACACATGGAGCAATGAATATGAGAAAGTGTTAGGAGGAAAAAAAAATTCTGGTAAGATAGCAGACGCAATTTAATAATTTGTTGGATGTAAATTTGACTTGAAATTTATATTTTATGGACAACGTTTAGTCAGATGATGTTTGTGTGAAATTTTTTAATGAAAAGAAAATGTTGAGGACTAGAGGATAATGTAGTTTCCATGTAAAAATTTCTCAGACATACTCTGGTACAATATTACAATGAGGACAAAACCAGCAATATCTGAATCCCATTTATATTAGGAGTTCTGGAGTCATGGTCTACAAGGCTGGAGCCCATCAGTCAGACAACAATAGAGAGATGAATACATCTGCCACTAATGATGATCCCATGTTGCGTGAAATGTTTCTAAGCAGAATGAGTCTATTAGGCAATAAAACAAATGTGGAGTTGACACCCTGAGGAAATATGGCAAAGAAGTCAATAACTTGTCTGCAGTGGAATTCTCTCTGGTTGCGATTTCTTTTGGAAAACATTCATAAATGGACTTAACAAATGTGGAAGATTTGAAATTCCAATTTTTATTACCTTCCCTAACCCGAAACCAGGGAGACTGTCTTGTACAAGTTTCAATGTTGGAATTAAATCTTTTAGAAAAAAATATGTTACATCTGAAAGCAATTGAAACAAACAAGATGATGTTCTTGTTATGTGCAATCAAGTCGAAAATACAACCTTGGGATGGCTGTGATGGATATTGTCAAGTTAACTTTAGATAGTTGGTTTGTGAATTCTGTGTGGTCGGTTCTGGGTATCATGTGTTGGTTGTAGCTATTGATGAGCATAGAAGAGCTATAGTGTATTTCTATTCAAAATTTTAAATAATTCAAGATATCATATACAAAAAATCGAGCGAAATTATAAAAAGAATTGTAATAGTTTTATATTAAGACTCATGATGACTTCTGCCATAGGTCAAAATAATAATCTCTCAGTAACACCGTGATTATAATTGCAGAAAGTACTTTTTGTACTGCTTATATAGCACCAATATATTCTACAGCACTGTACAAAAATTTTTACAATTCACATCAATCCCTATCCCCAATGGGACTCACAATCTAATTTCAGAATCTCAGACACACCAGGGACAATTTCATAAGAAGCCAGTTAAAGTGTAGCTAAACATTCGGCAAACTTCTGGCATGTCATAGTGACATGTCAGAAGTTTGGATTGGTCGGGGTCCGAGCACGGAGACCCCCACCAATCGCTAGAGCGAAGCAGCTGAAGTGCTCATGTGAGCGCTCAGCTGCTTCGTGTCTGTTAGGCTTATACTCTTATAATTTATAGCGGGGGATACATTAATCCTGATAATACAAACCTCAGCTGCTGACAGACCTCTTTATCAAAAGAGTAGGAGTACTGCATGCAGTGCACAGATGTAGCCATCTTTATCTTGACTGATAAATTGCTGCAGCGTGACATCACACCACAAAAGCCATTGATAAAGTCATTGAAAAAGTCAAGTTAAAGTTTCTTGCCACTGTGTATTTAATGCGTTAAGAGTCAAGATGAAGATGGCTACATCTGTAGGTCAATCAGTAATTGGCATAGAAGAAGGAACCTCCTGCAAAGGTGACCTGCAACAGATGGCTTCTGCAGGAAGAGATAAGTAGCGCCAGTGTGGTGCCGTTCATCTCTGTATAATCATCAGGTTCTGACATCATGTATATACCAATATTTTTTACAGGCATGTCAATGAATTTCCATTGACATGTATTACAAATTACTAGTATAAATACTGTATATAATTAGTAATATAATGGCAAAACAAATATATACATAACATCATCCAGTGTGTTGATAGTTACTGACCTGTACTAAAAGGGATGGAATACACAAAGCTTCCGGGAATTTGCTCAGCAGCTCGGCGGTACCACAAGGGAAAGTGGTCGGCATTGTATGTACTCTCTCTATCCTCAGGTGCAAGAAAATCTCTTGAAACAGAAGGAAAATAATAGTTTTGTTACTCCTTTTGTAAGAATACAGTAAACACGACTTCAAAATAAACAGTAGCAAAAGGCACAATAAAAAAATAACCATAAATGTTCCATTACGAACAATAAAATAAGATCAAATGGCAAATGCGAAACAGATAAAACATCACAAATATACTCTCCATAGCATTGTTTCTAGGGAAAATGTTTCAAATTGCACATGGAGTGCAATTTGGGTTCATATCAAGGACCTATGGTTCACTCCATCCACGACCGTGTAGGGCTTTGCCGGGTACAAGAGGCCTTAGCCCCCCAACTTCATCAAATTACTCCTAACAAGGTATCAACAAGTCACATTTCTATATTGCCTGCAATTCTAAGGTTGCAGAAATACCTTATCGTATGCAGTCATGTAGAAATTTTATCTGCCCAAATACAGAGATTAATTAAAAGGATTTCTATTTTCATATATTTAGATCCAGAAAGGTCCAAACGAAGGCTTAGAACAGAACACCAAACACATGTGCATCTCTAACTCTGAATATGAGCATTTTTTTTTATCATGCATCTTGTATCAATCTTGTTTTTTTGCATATTGAAAAGTATGGTGATCTAAATTATGTTTATCTATGAATTGACCAAATATTGCGACCAAATCACAATATTGCAACATATGTGTAATTAAAAAGGTGGACTGACTAAAAAAATTAAGAATTAAAGGGTTGTCCTGAACATTTTAAAGACTGGCTCCAAGCAGGACATGTGATAAAATAATAAAATATCTATTACTCACCTGCTAAAATGCCCCGCCACTCCATAACCGCCACAATGGTGCTCCCCCCTCAGGTCTCTGTTTCTGTCCAGCAGTGATGACTTTCCGACTACCTGAATGTGACCAGTGCAGCCAATCACTGTCCTCAGCAGCTATGTGCCCACCGTGCTATCATCACCGCTGAGCACAGTGATTGGCTGCAGCAGTCAGGTGTGGGTAGACGTAACGTCATCCCTGCTGGACAGCAACAGATACCGGCTGGTGGCACTGAAGTGGCGGTGTAGTTACCAGATGAGTAATACGTATTTTGTTATTTTATGACATCCTCTGCATGTAGTCAGTTTTTTAAATGACCCTGACAAACCCTTTAACTTCAGTCGAGTTAGAATAGGCATTAGGTCACTACTGCAGATCTAAATAGTACTGTATAGTCTACAGTGAAACCTCTATTAGATGATCACTCAAAATTGTAGTGAATAAATGGTCTTCTGGGGGGGGGGGGGTGATCCTCTCAAAGAAGAGGGCAAAATACACAGAACTTAGTCTTCTCAAAAAGGTGGTCTTTTGAAAAGCTTTGCAAGAAGAAGTTTTACTGGCAATCAAAATAGGAGAAAAGAAAAAAAATTAAATTATATATATTATTTTTACAAAATTGTTTATAATATTATTGTACTTTATAAATTATTTTTATAAATTAAAAAAATGATATATATACATACATATATATATATGTATATGTATATATATATATATATATATATATATATATATATATGTATGTATATATATATATATATATATATATATATATATATATACACTACCGTTCAAAAGTTTGGGGTCACCCAGACAATTTTGTGTTTTCCATGAAAACTCACACTTATATTTATCAAATGAGTTGCAAAATGACTAGAAAATATAGTCAAGACATTGACAAGGTTAGAAATAATGATTTTTATTTGAAATAACAATTTTATCCTTCAAACTTTGCTTTCGTCAAAGAATGCTCCATTTGCAGCAATTACAGCATTGCAGACCTTTGGCATTCTAGCTGTTAATTTGCTGAGGTAATCGGGAGAAATTTCACCCCATGCTTCCAGAAGCCCCTCCCACAAGTTGGATTGGCTTGATGGGCACTTCTTGCGTACCATACGGTCAAGCTGCTCTCACAACAGCTCTATGGGGTTGAGATCTGGTGACTGCGCTGGCCACTCCATTACAGATAGAATACCAGCTGCCTGCTTCTTCCCTAAATAGTTCTTGCATAATTTGGAGGTGTGCTTTGGGTCATTGTCCTGTTGTAGGATGAAATTGGCTCCAATCAAGCGCTGTCCACAGGGTATGGCATGGCGTTGCAAAATGGAGTGATAGCCTTCCTTATTCAAAATCCCTTTTACCTTGTACAAATCTCCCACTTTACCAGCACCAAAGCAACCCCAGACCATCACATTACCTCCACCATGCTTGACAGATGGCGTCAGGCACTCTTCCAGCATCTTTTCAGTTGTTCTGCGCCTCACAAATGTTCTTCTGTGTGATCCAAACACCTCAAACTTCGATTCGTCTGTCCATGACACTTTTTTCCAATCTTCCTCTGTCCAATGTCTGTGTGCTTTTGCCCATATTAATCTTTTCCTTTTATTAGCCAGTCTCAGATATGGCTTTTTCTTTGCCACTCTGCCCTGAAGGCCAGCATCCCGGAGTCGCCTCTTCACTGTGGACGTTCACACTGGCGTTTTGCGGGTACTATTTAATGATGCTGCCAGTTGAGCACCTGTGAGGTGTCTATTTCTCAAACTAGAGACTCTAATGTACTTTTCTTTTTGCTCAGTTGTGCAGCGGGGCCTCCCACTTCTCTTTCTACTCTGGTTAGAGCCTGTTTGTGCTGTCCTCTGAAGGGAGTAGTACACACCGTTGTAGGAAATCTTCAGTTTCTTGGCAATTTCTCGCATGGAATAGCCTTCATTTCTAAGAACAAGAATAGACTGTCGAGTTTCACATGAAAGCTCTCTTTTTCTAGCCATTTGGAGAGTTTAATCGAACCCACAAATGTAATGCTCCAGATTCTCAACTAGCTCAAAGGAAGGTCAGTTTTATAGCTCCTCTAAACAGCAAAACTGTTTACAGCGGTGCTAACATAATTGCACAAGGGTTTTCAAGTGTTTTCTAATCATCCATTAGGCTTCTAACACAGTTAGCAAACACAATGTACCATTAGAACACTGGAGTGATGGTTGCTGGAAATGGGCCTCTATACACCTATGTAGATATTGCATTAAAAACCAGACGTTTGCAGCTAGAATAGTCATTTAGCACATTAACAATGTATATAGTGTATTTCTGATTAATTTAATGATATATTAATTGAAAAAAACTGTGCTTTTCTTTCAAAAATAAGGAAATTTCTAAGTGACCCTAAACTTTTGAACGGTAGTGTATATATATATGTATATATATATATATATATATATATATATATATATATATAAATATATATATATATATATATATACATGGCTCTGTTCACATCTGTGATCGTGGCTCCTAATGCGAGCCTTTGTCATTTTTGCTGGACAAAATAGCGCAGTATGCAGCGTTATTTTGTCCAGAATTTTTTTTTTTAACTATGACAGAAACCTGATGGAACCCATTAAAGTCAAAGGGTTCCATCGCACGCCATCGTTTCTGTCATGAATCCGCTCAGTTACTTTCGTCATGAACAATGGAAACAGAACGCTGATGTGAACAGAGTCTAATTTTTTTTATTTATATAACCAAAACCACCTCTATGCTTTAAAATGTAGAATTAAATAGCTGTAAATATAGCAATATAAAAAATGTTGATGTGATAAGAACTATTGTGTTGTATAACAGAGGCGTATTTAGGGGTACTGGCGGGGCATGTGGCTTGGGTGCAGGATACCAAGGGAGGTACCAGGTAGCCACTCTGTCATGGCCAGGCTATTTAGATAAATCTTTTCCCTGTGTGAAGTAAAGCCTAGCTACACCTCCCCGTATAAGGTGTCATAGACAGGACATTATTGATAAGTGATCCCTATGCTGTTTTATATATTTAACATTGATTATACTTCTATGCAGCATTGTCACTGTTAGGCTATTATCACATTAGTGTTGGAAGCTCTTTTGCAAATTCCGTCAGATACATATGACACATGGGTATTGGTACAAAGACACTTATGGGCATTATTGACTTGCCAATCTATGAGCCTCGGTTTATTGTTGATAGTGCCATTTCTATGGCCATAGCCCCATGGCCAGTATTGGGTCACAATAGACAAGAAGAAATTATATGTAATAGACAAGCTCATTTATGGTTAGCTTGATATTAACCGAGTGCATCTGTCTTTCTCCCGTTTCTTGTGTTGGAGGCATATAAATCATTTTTCTACATCTGTAGGAATGTGGCCCAGTGACTTACAGCAGATGGTAAGATAAGCCAAAGCAATACACCACAGAGTACTGCATTCAAAGCAGCTAAGTGAATTCTACAAACAACCTAACACAAAACTGCTGTGTTCTGAGCTCAAGGTCAAGGAGAATAAGCAACATTTCAGTCTAAACTCAAGAACATAGAAAACCAAACAAAGAAAGCTGGCATTAAACAAATTAGCTGGAGAGAATTCCACAACTGGGGTGCAGAGCATCTGAAAGTCATAATATCATACAATGCAGAATGTACATTAGGGAATCCGAACTATATTTTAAGACTTTCCTAGTTGCAGGATCTCTAGTTAGAGTTTCAGCTAATTTGTAAGGGACCAGAGCCCGACAATTACATATGTGTAGCTTTGTTATCTATTCCCATTCAGCAGATTTTTTAAGGGGTTGTCCACTTTGTTAGAAAGATCCCTTCTTGATAAGCTGATCATCAGGTACTTGATGCTGAGATCTGCAGTGATCAGCTGTTATCTGTGGGGAAACCTGGCAGCAAGTGTTCCATTTCCCTGCAGTGCCACCACAGGGGAAGTAAAGTATTACAGTTCTCAATACATAGTCTATGTAATGTATGGGAGACACTCTTTAAAGACACTCTCTGCTATGAGTAATAGCGAAGGGTCCTAAATGTAGAACCCATTTTTTTTCAAAACTATTTGTATTAAAAATGGGTTTCACAATGAGGTAAAAATAGACTCTTCATTCAGTGTTGCATTAAGTTAAGCTACAATAGTTAATATTTGTCCATCAACCACCAGGACACAGCCATTGATTATTACTTACTTGTAAGTGAGCTGCTCTGGTCCCACAAAGAGATTGACACGAGTTAGTCCAGTGCGTGTTCCCAGGAAAGCAATTTCTACATCTTTGTCTGAATTTCTGGAGGAAACAAATACAATTGTTAAAAATGTAAAGCCCCTTAAAGAATACCCAATGCCCCAATTCCTCTGGCTCAATAATTTGAGTGGATATGTAGATTTATACTGATGTAGGTATGATCATACTAGGCACCATGTATGTCTTGCCATGTTGATATGTGTGACAGCACATTTTCATATTATTGCTTATAATTTTAGTTTGTTAGTTCTTTAGTATAGTATAGTAATAGAAAAGTGATTGTAGATGTTCACTATCAGACATACATCTTATGGGCCTGTAGGCTGATCTTCTTTAGCCAATGTAAATGATTAAGTATTCTATCTATCAGAGCTATAATCCAACCCCGACAATGAGGACTAAGTGACTGGTTCTGCTCGACGACCCATAGGCATGTGCTTCTTGGCGTAATGGAAAATATGACCCTGTAGATGTTAGTAATCTCATTGGCCTCATGTCTTGGCTTTCAATGAATTTACATTGACTTTTATAACAGGGTTACATTGTTCCTTACAAAATGACATGTACTCACTCTGATTTGTTTAGTGCCAGACTGGTCCAGTAAGCTTCCAGCGGAGCACTGACTACAGCATCAAACAAAACCTCTTGTATAAGCTCCTTGTCACCTGTACCAGAAAGACCATAGTGAGCAATAAAAAACTACTGTACTTAAAAAATTGGCCAATGTAGGAGGGATGTAGAAAAAAAAAGAGCCATTACTTACCTTACAGATCCCCATCGTTCCAGCTTTATCGCTCTGTTCCTCCCCGCCGCTGTTTGTTGACATACCTGCAGTGATGACGTGCCTGTTTACCCACGTGATCGCTGCAGCCAAGCACTGGCCTCAGCAATCCTGTGCCGGTATACCCGCTGAGACCAGTAATTGGCTGCAGCAATCATGTGGGTACACAAGCACATACACGGTGGCGGGGAGGAACGGAAGTGGTGGTGCTGGAACGTCGGGGATCCATGAGGAGAGCAATGTTTTTGTTTTTTTTTGCATTCCCCCTACCATGGCAAATTTTTTAAATAATTTGCAAAACCCCATTAATCATATACCTGAGAGACAGGAACAAGGCTAGATTAACAATCACTTCTGATCTAGTCAATGTTTGATGGCACCCAGATGTCCCTCAGCCAAAAGCAATATTTGGTCCCATAAGATGCAATGAATATTGGTTTAACTTCTCATCCCTGGATTGTTCGAATTATGAGCTTGTATATGACCACCTTTTTCATTCAGTAAATGCAATCTTAAAGGGGTTGTCCATGATAAGAAAAAAATATCTACTTTTTTTCCCCCAGAAACAGCAAGAACATGTCCATAGACTATGTCTGGTATTAATTTAACTTTAACATTGGGAATGAGTTGCAATACAAGACACAACCCACGGACAAAGAGTGGTGCAGTTTCTGGATACATTTTTTTATTTTTTTTCCTAATCCTGGAAAACTTAAGGTCTTCAGAACACCATTTTCCTTAGGGCCTGTGAGGGGGAAGGATTTAACAGCCGTTCTTAACAAATGTTCTACGTTAAGAACTAACTGTGTCTTTCACCCATCCTGATCATATGAATGGAATGAGACTGACAATGTAGTTGCATGCAGATTTTTTTCCTACAATACTAAAAGATGTGGCCTAATAGGACCACCAGACAGATCTCCATCATAGAAGTGAAGTCTACAGGCAAGTCAATGTTAGCACGGAGGACAATGATGATTCCCCATTTGATTAGGACTTACAATGCAATAATGGCTCTTTTCCTGTGAGGTATTTTTTTATAGCTTTTAACTGAGTGAGGTGCCGATGTTCTGGGTGCAGGTCGGTATTGCAGTAAGTCCTATAAATAAGAAATTGTTAGTCGTCCATCAATATTTTATATGTATTAAACCACTTCTGATAGCTTAATACTAGCTACTAAACTTACCACTCATCGGCCAAGGAAACATCAGGGTGTTCTAGATCATGTAAACCTGGAGCAATCCAAGCAGAAGATTAAAATGTTATATCATTACTTTTCACTTCACATTGTGCATTACATATGTAGAGATAACCAAGGTAAAATTGTGCTGTCAATAGCTGAGGGACTTCCTTGTATATACAATACGGTGAAAAAAGAGTAACAGTAAAGCAACATGGCAGTGCGGCTGCACAGATCTGTAAGTTCTAAAACTAGAGGGGGGGGGATAGGAAGTGGACCTCCAGGGTGATTGACAGGAGCAAGGAGGACATGGAAACGAGGACAGGAAAATAAGCTGCTTTTTGTAACTTCATAACTGACTATGGTTGTCAGCTATCAACGATCAGACATTAGTAGTAAGACGGCAAACTTGAGTATGAAGATTTTTTTTTTTTTTTACTGAATAGAGGCTTAAAACTGTGAAAAAAAACATGTGTGCCGTCCGAGTCCTGTCAGTGATCCGAGGAAACATAGGACATGTTCTATCTTTTCTCGGATCGGAGACTAGGACCATTTGTAACGGACCCAATTCACCCGCTAAAGTGAATGGGTCCATGAAGACTATAGGGTGCCACTTGGATGCCGTCAAAAACGGCCCGAGTGGCACAACAGTCGTGTGCAAGAGACCGAAGTGATAGCTGATGTATTTAAGTGATAGGATCCAGATCAGTATGTGGTTTACAAAGAAGAGGCCTCTTTTATGCAAATGCCTCATTGCACTAGACCCTGGGTATAACAGTGATCACTAGGAATCACCTGGAAAGCTTTGTCACAGTTTTGAGCACGATTCTAGATGTAAGCTGTATGTGCTCAAGTAAATCCTTTTCATCATTGTTGTATTTTTTCGTCCCTTGAATGCACTGTAACATTCCAGAAACTGGAGGACCTATATGGTGACAAGGTCCTACATCATACCTACTAGCGTTGTACCGATCACACAACTTAAGTAATACAAAAATGCTCCATAGTACAGTAAAAAAGAGAAGGGTATGAAAATCCACTGGGCGGACCGAGCTGCACTCACCAGACAGAGTTCTACAAAACAACAGGCACAACTCTAGGATGTGTATTTAGGAATATCCTCGACCATCCAATCAGCTGCTCCACCTGCAGACCTCAATCCCGAGATATTCTAACGCTATAACGCCAAACAAAAGGAAAATGCAGGATCCACCGGGCACCACCAGAATGAGAAAGACTTGAATAAATACCAAAAGATGATTAAAAGAACGTACGAGTTTCAAGGTCGATCCTACCTCTTCCTCAGGTACATAGAAATGTTCACAAACCTTGTGAACATTTGTATGTACCTGAGGAAGAGGTCAGATCGACCTTGAAACGCGTTGTACGGTCATTAAATCATCCTTTAGTATTTATTCAAGTCTTTCTCATTCTGGTGGCGCCCGGTGGATCCTGCATTTTCCTTTTGCTTGGTGTTATATCAGTACATAACCTAGTCATGTAAGCAAGACTCATGACATATGCATATTCTGCCTACAGTGCATGATATATATGTATATTGCCCCATGAGGGTCTAATTTTTCCCCCTTAGTTTTCTCATTATGACATTCTATAGTACAAAAACTGTTTATATTAATCAAGGCACATCCCTATCGACGATGTAATTTGAATATATTTACTTGAACTCACCTTCTTCTACAGTGACATTTCCTCTGAAGAAATATTTTCCATGTCCTCTTGAAAGAACTACTCCTAAGCTGAAAGAAAAAAATGCAACCTGGGCAAAGGACATTGCAATATACATGTTTCATTTCATGCATTGGTCCAATCCAGAAGTTTTTTTTATTTAAAATAATTTCAGCCCTTCCATTAAAGGGTTTTCCATCTTTATGTAAATAAAGCTTGAAGTGAACTTCCCTTGATTAGTAAAAAAAAAATACAGGGTGTATGCTACAGGGTATGTAATAAAAGTGCTATGTTAGATTAGAACTTAGTGTTTAACTTCCATGCTTAAAGCTTTGCTGATTGCAGACACTCCACAAGGAAATATCTAGCTAATGCCCTACCAGGACCTTCCTCTTCAATGATATCACCATAGAACGACATTTCTTTGCCCTCTTTGGTGTGAATGGGTCACGGCCATTTCTGGATGGTGGGGGGTCTGTTTGTCATGACCGTGGGAGGGCACTCATATTAACCTTAAGGGAAATGAGGGGAGGACAGCCCAGAAAACATGCTGATATAATCACAAAATTTATAACTTGACATAACTTGAAAAAGGAGACTCAAAGACCAAGGCTGCATTGACAGATCTGATGGAGTTCTTTCACTACACATGTGAAATCTGGAAGAGTGCGATTATTTATTTTTTGTTAAAAGGTACACTTAAAGGGGTTGTCCAGTTTAGAAGGAACGTTTTCTTATACCCTGAGTTAATAGAGGGGGGACATCTGTTCAGGATCCTTATCTCATGACAAGAGTGAAGAGCGTTTATATAGAGTGTCTCTCACTCTGGAGGACCTGTCTTGTCCAGTATTACACAGACATCGCTTTCATGTGAATGGGTACTGTGTAATGCTTAATTTCCCCTGCGGTGGTGCTGTAGGGAAACAGAACACTTACTGCCAGGTTTCCTCACAGATTACAATTGATCACTGGGGGTACCAGCAGGGGGACACTTTTTAATCAGCTTCTTGTCAAGGGACCCCTCTAACAAGTAGAGACTGTTCAAAGTAGAGAACCCCTTTAAATCATTGTATAATGAAAATAATGAAACTTTCTAATATATGTTTACATTTACAGTGTGTTACAATTCTATTTAGTCTGGACATTTCTATGTGAGCGAAACAAATCAAGAGCATACACTTCTCTCCTATCCTGTTCGTTTGCTACAATATATCAGTGCAGGTGATAGCTGCCAGAAATCCAGGCTGTTTAGCTTACGGACAATTGTCTCGCAAATTATCAGTATTGGTTCGGTACCAGTTTTAAGGATACAAACAAAAATTCCATTCACTTAAGTAAGCAGGGATCTTGAAAATAGTGAAGAATAAAAACACAAATAATACCCGTTAACCAATCGTTCCAAATGAAACATTCTAACAACACCAACATATGGCTGAGGTATATACCTAAACGGGGTTCCCTTGATGTCTGTGTAGTAGTAGTCGTTTGTCATCATCAACACTCGTCTCTTCAAAAGAAAGAAACAACGATAGATACATTTTATTGCCTCATACATATGTAAATTACAAAAAAAGAGCACAGAGGGCCTATGTATGTATATATATATATATATATATATATATATATATTTGTGGCCTTCAATTTTTAATCTACAACAGTTTAACTTATTTATAGAAATGTTGCACATATGTAGGTAAAACTGTAGATACTCAAGTACTATATATGATCATTCATATTGAGGTATAGGTCTTACTGCATAGAAATAAAGGTCAGCAGTAAACTGAAAAGCTATCACATAAATGTTGTGGTGCATATGACAGGTGTATAAACAATTCATTTACACGTAATCCTCATGGTATATAGTAGAGCCCCTCCAAAAGACCACCTCCCTTAGAAGACTACCCATTTAGACCAGCTATTTCATTCCTATATATTCTATCTATGCTCTTCTTCTTTTATGAGAAGATCATCGGTCCAGAAAACATTTTTGGGTGGTTGTTTCCAAGACTGTAGTCATTTGACACATAATAGACTAAATGTCCCAGACTATAATGCCAGTTCTGCTGCTGTGCGCAACATTTAATGGTTTACGAAACCTTTATACAAATCATGAACACTCATACATGTCATTAGACAGCCAAAAATTCTCTTTTCTTCAAAATGTCACACATCGTTTGTACATGAAGCCCAAGACTACACCATTTTATGCCAAGTCGATAACTAGAAAAATGTTGGCCAATTGTAAAAGTGATGGACAACCCTTATTCACACATGGCACATGTGTGTAGACCAATTTGTATACATGAACCCCCAAATTTATATGGATACCTTACCCCTTTGTCCACTGTCTTCTTGACTTCCATGGAAAACTTTCCAGTTTTTCTATTTACCATGGCATTTCTTAGCTAGAAACAAAAGAAAGGAATCCATGATCACATTTGACTTAATAAACTGTGTAAAGGAATATGAGCCGGGATGATTATGTAACAAAAACGTGCAAATTCAAACCATACATTCCTGCTGCCAGTAACTAAATCAGTATCAATTCAGTGGAGTAGAATGATGATTTGGAAAGGAAACGAGAGACGCAATAACCTTTATTGGGGACACCCAAGTAGTGGGGCCGTGGAACTCCATCACCTCATTGCTGAGCGCCTGTAATCTCCATAACTAAGTTCCTGTTGATTTGCATTCTATTGGATCCCATGGCAAAATGTCAAAATGTTGTGTGCTCATACGTGCCAGTGATATCGCCCATCAGCAACACTTTATTGGAATGAGTCAGTCCCTGCTAAGGGCTCCAGGATGTGTTCTTCTGCCTCTAGTTAATGTTGTGAATGGAGGGGCCTCAACCATTTTGCATGTTAAGATTGAACACACAAAAAGCTTCCAACATGTAATGGTTCAAGCCAACACTTTAAAAAAGTTTGTCTCATCTCGACAACCTCTTTGTGTTTTGAAGTCGACCCAGCATTTAGATGGCAGCCGCAGGTATGGCTTCAGAATTCCCCACTGATTCCTCTTTATTAATAGGGGAAGCTGCAGGTGCCTAAATAAATGTCCGACCATGCAAATGTTTGGACAGATTGGGTCCGCCAGAGCTGCTCTTGGTTAGGGGCTCTCCACTCTGACTCATACAGGTGGATCCCGAGCACAGGACCTCCCTCTATGCCGTGCATATGCCCAAAACCTCATGAAGGTTAACTTATTTTAAAATTGATGATAAAATCCAGTAAGCTTAAAGATGGTGTAAAAGTGAAACAGAGCTGAGTTTGCTTTTTGGACACGACATCATGATACCAGCAGTTGTTATCTGTGGTTTTACAAGATTGCAGATAAACCCACTGCATTAACCCATTGCAAATAAACCCACGCAGCGTATCCATCCTATGCATCGCAGGGAATTCCGGGTGAAAAAACTGACCAAACTGTGGTGCAGTTTTTCGCCCGAAATATCCCCTGAAAAAAACTGCGGCACTTAGCCGGTCTGCTAGCAGGCTGGCCTCCTGGGATGATGTTTCATCCTAGGAGACCGCTGCAGCCTGTGATGCATGGGTCACATGGGATGAAGCATCATCCCAGGAGGCCGGCCCGTTGATGTCATCCAGGCCGGCCTCCTGGGATGATGCTTCATCCCATGTGACCGCCGCTACAGTCTGTGATTGGCTGCAGTGGTCACATGGGGTAAACATCATCCCAGGAGGCTGCGCTGGAGTTTCTGCTTTGTGGAATCGCTGAGAACCTGCCTTAAAAAGTGCAACAACTACTGTTTGTTGCACGTTTTACCTCCCCATTGAATTCAATACGGAAAACACGCAACACATAAGCAGCGTTTACATAAATACAATTGACATGCTGCGAAATAAAATTATGCACCGCAGGTCAATTTCTGAGCGTTTTTTCCGCTCAGTATTTAGGCAGCATGTGGATGAGATTTGTTTTATCTCTTCCACTTTGCTGCTACTGTGCTTGCTGCGGATTTCCGCAACAAATTCCATTGTGGAAAAACCGCTGTATTTACGCAACGTGTGAACTGATCCTAAGAGTTAAAGCATCAATGCTCATTGCCAAAGCAGCATAGAAAAATTCCAAAAAGTTAAATGAGAAATTCAGCCTGTACATCTGTACCCTTAATTTTATCTCCTACGACGTCAAGTAAATTTCCTACGGATTCTCTGCTCTATGTTTAAAACACCCGTGCCTGTTGGAGGTGTGACAGTATAAAAGGGAAAAGCTTTCAAATCAATTCCCTAAGGGACGCCCAAACTGGAGGCACAATACCTTTGTGTTAATATCAGGAACTGCATTGTGAGACATTTGTGTTAACACTGTAACTACTATACCCCCCCCCCTTTATTATTTAATTTTTTCCTTTCTTTCCCCTACCCTACTTTACCCCACACACTCACTTTCCACTGTCTGTCAATATGCGTTTATTGTTTTAAAAAAAGTAAAATTTTTTTTTTACTATATTCCTTATTAAATTGGATTACATTGAAATGGGCTCAGCTTAGATCTTCAATCATTGTTTTCTACATTGTGTATGTAAGATTACCATGTTCCAATAAAAGTTATTGAACAATATTGTAACTACTAAACAAGGGGTTAGGTACCATAGAGGCAGACCATGCGGCTGCTAAGGGGCTTTGGAGAGAAGGGGCACAGCCTTGGCTGGTCCCATTCCCTTTGGTATTGTAGGGCAAAAACCTTCCTTTTCCAGAGAAACTGCATTGTTGCAAAATTGGCCCATGGGTCATGGAAAGGGCAAGAAGTGGGGGAAAAACCCCAGGCCCCTCTATTCTGGGTAGCAAAACCTGGTCCTATAATACAGATATGTCCACCCTATTTTTGTTAAGAACTCCAATTTTTCATGGTACAAATTCAATACATTATCACGATATGTTGGTAAAACTTTTAACGGACCGCAATACACATCACAACAACTAGGCCCCATATAGACACATAAATCATAGACAATTCTCAACAAAGTATCGCGAGATCATGGTTTTTTTCAAGACTATTCATCTCACGCCGCACCTCGGGATATGTTGAGCCAAGAGGAAAGTTAAGGAAGAACACCTCTGTAGTTGTCTCAGTTTGATCTTTGCTATGCGGCTCTCCCTCTTCTATTTAAACCACTGCTACTCTGCAGGGGTGATTTGAACATAGAGCATACTGAATATACTGAAGCTTATAGAAAGAGCTGCAACGACATTCCCTGGAGAACTGGAGATATATGAAATAAAGTAGTCATCATGAGGAAGACATTTTTAGGACTTCCAGTTACTAATTCCTTTAAGAAACAATACATTCACCCTCTTCCCAACCCAAAATAACTGCTCCCCGGCACAAATAGATAACTTTAACAGTTCTAAAGATACGATAGAATAAAGGCTTACTGTTCCTTTAAATGTGTAGATCAAATAAATAGACAAATTGTCATACTAAATTATATCAACAGTCATCTTTAATATAAAAAATGTGGACATTACTGCTACTACAGTATATTCTAAAAGAGGGGAAAAAAAATTCTCTTAAACTGGACGCTATCCAAATAGAGATATAATTTGTACACAATAGTCTATTCAAACACAACATGGCTCCAAAGGGTCTATAAAAAGGGACCCTGCAGCCGAAATTCTAAGTCGCAACCGCCATTTACGCTGCGTCTGCACTCTGCTGAATTAACCTTTGCCATAAATGTTTCTCTCATTCACAAATGAGATCAATGGCTATTTATTAGCATTTCTTTGCTGCCCTATTATAAGTCTGTGCATTCCCTCACACCTATAATTTTTGAGTTTCATAATATTTTATGTGCCAGCGCTTAATTATGGACGCCAGCACCATCATTAAAACAGCATGAGAAGCTTTTTGAAATCATCAATTAAAGACACATTGTGTAATGCAATTTTCGAGTACAAAGGAGAAGGTAGTAAAGGCTGAACGTGAGAGTAGCAGAGCAGGGTTTCGGGCAGTGGCGAATAAAAACAGAAGGCCTTTGTCAATGTGAAGAAATAAATTCTCACTGGTAGATAAACGTGTTTTCTAAGCTACACACAAACCGGTTAATGTGCACAATTTTCAGATTATGAGTGTAAACCTCAAGTGCGGTTGGTGTTAGGGGGAAAAGTGAGCGTAATCCTGGCGGTGGCCCAGTAAATACCGTGACAAAAGACAATCAGCCCGACTATGCATCCCCGTAAACTTTAGTTGAGGGTGAATACTCTTCGTGATGTTTGGTGGGTTTTTGGCATCAAAATTTACCACTGAAGTTTTCCTCTACAACTTTCCAGGGCTATGTCTAACCAAAGGGCTTGAATAATCAGCCTGAGAAATACAATTCACATCTGGATCATAAAGAGAAGCCTCCGGATCCAAGGACTCCGAACAATCGTGGGAAGAGTGAAACAAACTGTTCTGTTTTGCTAGTGTTCTACACATTAAAATGAAAATCGTTCTTCGCTGCATGTGATTCATTTCATATAAAAATGTAAAGAAAAATTGTAATATTACTATTTGGTAACATAGAGTGAAATGTTTCCTTAAAAATAACTTCAAGCCTAACTTCACTGAGTAACTGCATTCACATAGTATAAGAAAGGTACAATGCACACCAAAAAGTCATTATCCAAAGATGGATTTTTAATATTGGTAATTATGCCAGTTTAAGTGCGACGTTTCGGTCATCTCTGACCTTTCATCAGGCACTGTAATATCCTTGGTCCCGCGTAATGGTGCTTAATGTATGACGGCTTGCCGCATGTGGAGATGTCCGAAACGTCGCACTTAAACTGGCATAATTACCAATATTAAAAATCCATCTTTGGATAACGACTTTTTGGTGTGCATTGTACCTTTCTTATACTACAAGTGTTGGGCCCCTACGCATGCACCCATACGAAACCTACTGCGGCCTGAATACCTTCAAATGCATTCACATAGAGTAATGGGAATGGCTCATGTATTTAAAGGGGTATTTTCATCTCGGACATTTTAAACATATCCACAGGATATGCCATAAATGTCCTTAGGGACCCCGCACCTATGTTTAGAACAAGGTCCCCTGTCCCACAACATACCTTGTCCTGCTGTAGCTGCTCTTCGGCCACTGACTTACGAGGTGGTCGGGAGAACTGAAACAGCTGAGCTACTATGTTTCTGTAACCACCAAAGAAGTGAATGGGAGTTACCGAAACAGCGTAGTACAGTGAGCTGGGCTGTTTCCACAGCTCCCGAGATCCGAAAACAGCATAGCTTGCTGTGATACACTTTTTCCGTAACTCATAATAACTTCTATGGGAGTTACAGAAACAGAGTAGCTCAGCGACTTCTACTGGTTCTGAACTCCCAGCCACCTCGTAACTCAGTGGGAGCAACTGCGGGAAGATGTTGGACAGTGGTCAGGCGGCCCCATTCTAGAGATAGGTGGAACCCGCATCTATCGGATATGCCCTAAATGTCCAAAATGAAAATGCCCCTTTAATTTCAGTTCCAATAATTAGATGTAGGTTTGTACAAGAGAAAAAAATATCTTTAAAAACATTCCTGGGGGTGGCCATTTTGAAGGCACTCACTTTCAGCATTGTCTGTATGGACAGTACATCAGGTTGTATGCACTTTATGGCAGCTGCAATGAATGGGACTTAAGGGGGTTTTACACTAGGCGATTATCAGAGTAACGACCGGTAGTCTCCATCGATAGCTCCGTGTGACAGGAACACATGTGCTGATCAACGATGTCTCGTTGATCGGCGCTCGCTGCACCGGCCGATTATCGGCTGATGTAAAAGGGCCTTTAGTGGACATAAACAAATCAGGAGTTACACTGGAGCTGTATACAGAGCTTTATCTGTGTGTATGGGGTTGATATTCTGCCTTATCTAGGCCTCCGGCAGTACAATATACTGCAGCTGTCATTACACCCCCCAACCCTCTAAAGCAATGTTCACACGATCAGGATTTGCCATAGACTAATCCGACATGGATTTTCATAGAATCCGTGGCAGAAATCCAAGGCTACTTCACAGGTGACTTTCTATCTTTTTTTTTCTTTTGAAGAAGTTAGCAAATGCGCCGTACCCCAACCATATGAAATGAAGGGATGTATTGGTTGACTCCACTATAATGTCATTTAACGGAGTAGGTATCGCCATCAAATTTTATATTGAATTATACTCTATGTGATTAATAAAAAAATAAATGTAAATCTATTTTATCTGCTTGATCCGGACAAGGTTTAGATAATATAAGAACATTCATCTTCTCTCATGACTCACTATGTAAAATATCTCATGCGGAGACATGCATGTGAACCCAGATTGGTGCCACTTATCCTATCCGCATATGCTTCTCCAAATGAACATTTGCAAAGGATTAAAAAGGAATTTTAGTCATGACAAAATACGAAGATTAAAGAAGAAGACGGCTGAAGTGATCTAGTACCAGTGGCATGTTTTATGCATTCAATTATTTGCAATAATGAGAACTCCTTAAGTATTTCCAAATCTCTTTTAAACATATCTATCAGGGGCCCCATTGCCAAAATGTGATGCCCCCCACCCTGGTGTATATACTGCACATTGCGATGAATTCCTACCAAAGAAGATCTGCTTTGGGGTCAAAGATTAACCCCTTAGCGACCAGCCTGTTTTAGGCCTTAATGACCAAGCAATTTTTT